>NC_142605.1:9629715-9762404 GCF_041222555.1 Hakea prostrata
TCTTCAATATGTCTCACTCTTGCAATGCTTTTTACCAGGATATCGTCAACATAAGCTTCGACAGTTTCCCGATCAAATCCTTGAATATTTTGTTGATAGCTCTTTGGTAAGTAGCCCCTGCATTCTTCAGGCCAAAAGGCATGACTTTATAATAAAAACTTTCACGATCAGTCATGAAAACCGTAAACTTTTCGTCCTTCTTATTCATGAGGATTTGATTATACCTTGAGTAAGCATCCATGAAACTCAAGGTCTCATATCTGTGGTTGCATCTATCGGCCATATCAATCCTAGGCAACGGGTAACAATCTTTAGGGCAAGCCCTATTGAGGTGCGTGTATGTCTGTACACATTCTCCACTTCTCGTTTGCCTTTTTGACCATCACGACGTTGGCCAGCCAAGCGGGGCATTCAATTGGTTGATGAAACCAGAACTCTTCAACTTCTCTACCTTGCCTCGAACGGCTTCATATTTTTCCACAGAGAAATTCTCCTTCGTTGGATAACTGGTTTCACCTTGGGATCTAGCCAAAGTTTGTGTTCTGCAACTTGCCTATCAATTCCCGGCATATCATCTGCAGTCCATGCGAACACGTCACTATTTTGCTGAAGAAAAGACTTTAACTCCCCTTTGAATTCTTCCGGCTACTCGAGATCCAATATAAGTAACTCTTTTTTCATCAGGGGTACAATTGGATTCGCTCCAATTTTTCTATTGGCTCGGGCCTTTGCATTTCTGCTTCATCCCGATCATCTCGTACTTCAATCGGCAAAGCCGTTGTCTTTCTCGGCCCTTCCTTATCTTTTAGATATGCAACATAACATTGCCAAGAAATTCTCTGGTCAGATGAAACTTGACTGACTCCCATATCAGTGGGGAATTTTACTTTAGGTGCTTGCGTTGAAACGATAGCACCTAACTTTGACAACGATGGTCTCCCAAGAATCACATTGTAGGCAGGGAGATCTCGGACCACCAAGAAATTTACCCGAATAGTAGATTCCTTTGGGAAGCTTCCAATTGATAGGTCCAACTGGATCGATCCCTCCGCTAGCTGAGATGATCCTGCAAAGCCATATAGATGTGTGGATGATGACTCCATCAAGTCTTCACCCACCTTAAGTTTTTGATAAGCTGCATAAGATAAAAGATCTGCAGCAGATCCGGTGTCAACTAACACCCTGTGTACTTCGCGGCGTGCGATCTCTACCTTGATGACTATGGCATCATCATGAGGCAGACAAACGCCTCTCTCATCTTCTTCTCCAAAGGTGATTGAACCCTCACCATTTGATCTTTTACGCTTCTGCGTCTCTCCGGTTTCAACAAATTTTGACTTTGCTTTCAACCTCTGGAGTGATTCAGGCTTGGGACCACCAAAGATTGTAAGGATCGGTGATCGAGTAGCATCAATTACCTCCTTACCCTTAGATTTAGGAGCCTCCTTCGGTTGGTCTGGGCTAACCGAACGGTCCCTTTTTATCGCTGCATCACGTGGTTCCTCTCGCCTTCTCTTGACAAAGCTGGATAAATGTCCCTGGGATATCAATCTCTCGATTTCCACCTTTAAATGTCTACAATCATTGGTATAATGACCGTAATCTTTATGAAACGGCAATACTTTTCTTGATCTTGCTCCCCTAGTTTTGAAGGAATCTTCGGAGGCCACTTCAAGATATTCCGCCTCTTGAATATCAACCCGAGGAGTATTTAATGGAGTATACTCACTTTTGTCGGGAGATCTCTGTCGCCACGCCTTATAAGGCTTTCCAACTCGATCACGAATGTTCTGCTTGGGCTTCTGCTTGTTTTCAGGAGCCTTTTGTTCTTTTGCGGAGACTTTATTGTCTCCCTGGCGCGCATCCAAGATTTCCGTGACTTCCGCTTGTTTTTTGCATCTCTGTATCAACTCAACATAAGTTGTGGGCATGTCTTGAAGTAATAACTCCAAAAGTCTTCGATTAGTGAGTCCAGTGAACAAGGCAGTTTTAGCTACTTGCTCATCTAGATTCTCTATCTCCACTGAAACTCTGTTGAACCTTTTCAGATATTCCCGAATTGATTCATTCTTCCTTTGTCTAATAGTAAACAAGGTTTCTTCAGTCTTCTTGATCTGAATTCCTCTCTGGAAACGCCCTATGAATTTGCGTGCCAACTCGTTGAAATTCACGATCCTCCCTGATGGAATGTTCGAGAATCATTTCTACACCACTCCAGTTAAAGATGAACCAAAGACCCTGCAGAGATTTTTTTTCAGAATTACTTGTAACTGCCATAGTTTGTTGATAATAACCGATGTGGGCCATAGGATCTCCGGAGCTGTCGAATGTAGAAAAAGCTGGTAGACTGAAGTTGTGAGGGAATTGGTATCCGACAATGGGCTCGGTAAACGGAGTTTTTCGAATAACTAAATAGATATCATCAGTTATCCTACCTTTCGCCAATTGCCCGAGCTTCCGATTGATATTAGCCAGTTCCTGACCAATGTGCGTCGATCTATCTTCAACAACACGATCATGACCCCGAACAATGTAATCATTATCTCGAATAGCGCGATCATCTCGAATAGATCGATCATCACGAACAGCTCGATCATCACGAACAGCTCGATCATCCCGAACAACACGATCATCACGAACAGCTCGATCATCACGAACAACTCAATCATCACGAACAACTCGTCTCATAGTTGGTGAGTGAGTTCTTACTCCGGTAACCAACCTTGTATTTGAATCTGTAGTACTCCCTTGTGGTTCGTCGAACCGATCATCACGTCTAGGGAGATTTTCAGTTCTCCTAGGTATTTGGTCTTCTTCACAGAAGTTTTGAGTGACATTTTGTTCGTCGATTATTCGCCGCTGCGATGCGCGCCTTCCTGTCTCATGATGATCGGGTTCTTGTGGTATCACCACTTGTTTGGTCAGTGCACGAAGTGCCTGACTAACGTCCAGCATTTGGAGTTTTAGTTGATCCAGTTGATGCTGGAGTGTCTCTGGAGGATTATTACCTCCTTGACCGCCATCTACCTCGAGCGGCCGACTACTTCCCTGGGGAATATTTGGATTGTTTACTCTAGGAATTTGGATACCAGCATCCCGCTATGCAGCCACTTGCTTGCCGCCGATCTAGTCACCATAAGCTTTCCCGAAACGATTCCCACAGACGGCGCCAAATGATGCGTCCAAAATCTGTTCAGCCCTTAGATCTCCTGAGAATGACCTGCAAAACAAAGCGTCAGATGTGGCCCGACCGCTGGGGTTGGGAGTCCACCTCCGAAGGCTAAGTCAATTGATGAACTTAATCACAAACGGCTCTGCTAGAACACAGAGCTAAGGAATGAATAACTGGAATACGATTCAGATAGTAAGCATCTGAGTGTTCACGTTCAAGTGTGTGTATCTAGATCCTCTTCCCTTATTGGGGAGGTGATGTTTATATAGAATGTACATTCGAATCTCCTTCGTTGGATGTATATGAGCCTTTTTCGGATAGCCATTGGATCTCAACAAACGATCACATTTTCTCCGTATCAACTAGTTTCTTCTTTTTTTCTTAGTTTTTATGCACTTCGTTCTTAGTGAAATTATTCTTTGCCGGCCGTGATAAGGCTGCCGGTAGAAGAAGAAGAAGAAGGCGACAGTTTCATATCCTTCTTCCCAACACCATATCTTCGACTTGTTCTCGATCTCCACTTCTCGACTTCCTTTCTCTAATGAAATCCAAACCTAATAGGATTTTCAGGAGTGAAGAGAAGACCTTGAGTCCCTGCAATAGAGATCGAAATGTAGGGTTCAATCACTGAAAATGACGAAGTCAAAGAAGAGGAACCTAGAAATGTGGCGGAGAAAGAAACAATTTGGTAATTTCCATTGAGCACGAGAGTGGACGCAAAAGCATGGGCCATTGGTAAATGAAGCTGACGTTGGTGACGGTTCAGAAGCTGCTTAGAACATAGAGACCCATATGGTGACGGCGCGCGTATTGGGAAACCACCTTCACAACATCGTCGCCGGCGGATATTTCAAGAACGACGGCTATCATGGCACCGTTGTCGTCTCACGGTAACCACGATTGGTGGTTTGGGCTTGTTCTTTGACCCTGGTGGTCTGCCTCTAGGCTTCCGAACCATATCTCCGGTTGATCCACCAGTGATTTACTGAAAAAAAAAGGGGCAAAGACGAAGAAGAAAAAAGAAATCGAGCCGGACAAAAGAGGGGTGTAAATTGATAAAAATTTTACCCTTAAATGTAAAAGTTACAAATCAACATATGATTCTTAACCGTAGGATTACATTTTGTTTACGTGACTCCATCAGGAGCGTCGACAGCCGCAAATAAAAATCCCATTTTCATCTCCTACTAATCTCTAATAATTCTTCCAATTGTTGACCCATATTTTAGGAATTGTCTCTGCTACCCTTGGAATTACTACCTTACTGCATTTATATCAATAATAAAAAAATAGTAGATAGATTGATTACCCACAACTAGTGGGTCCCACGACGTCCTCACAGAAACAGCTACTCATCCATCCCGGTAGTCCAGTTTCAACTTTCAATTGGATAAAAAAGGCAATTGAATCGTTTTAAATGGCTATGGTCGGTCCACGTGTACAACTTAGTCGTCAGCAACCTTATAGAAACAGAAAGGGTGAGAAGAAGAAGAAACTGGAAGAGAGAGATAGAAAGAACCACTCAGAACTGCGTTTGATGATCCACTGGTCCGCCAGAGAGAGAGACAGAGGAGGAAGAGCTGAGAACCGTGTAACGTCCACTGGTAGTGAGAGAGAGAGAGATATGGGAAGCGATGAAGAAAACGGAAAGGGGTACGCGGCGGCGAATTGGGGCATGACAGCGAAGCCGTGCGATTCATGTAAATCGGCGGCGGCACTCCTCTTTTGCCGAGCTGACTCGGCCTTCCTCTGCATAGCCTGTGATGCCAAGGTCCATGGAGCTAACAAACTCGCTTCTCGTCACGAGCGCGTGTGGATGTGTGAGGTTTGTGAACAAGCCCCAGCAAGCTTCACCTGCAAAGCTGACGCCGCAGCACTCTGTGTCACCTGTGACCGAGATATTCACTCGGCAAATCCACTCGCTCGCCGTCACGAACGATTCCCAGTTGTGCCGTTCTTCGAACCCGCAGCTTCAGTTGTTAAGTTCAACCATGTTAACCATCTTGTCCCTGACAAATCGAACGCTGACGAAGACGACGACCTTAACGATGCCGACGGTGACGGAGAAGAAGCTGAAGCTGCTTCTTGGCTTTTACCAAATCCGAACCCAAATAAGCTTGTCGAAGCTCAGGATTTGAAATCTGGGGATTATTTCTTCTCCGACATCGATCCGTATCTGGATCTCGATTGTACTCCTTCTATGGGAACTGATAGTGTAGTTCCTGTGCAAACCAAACCCTCTCCACCAAATCTCATCAACCCATCTTCTGATAACTGCTACGAGATCGATTTCACCCGATCCAAGCCTTGTTTCAGCTACACCACTCTTTCTCTTAGCCAGAGTGTAAATTCCAGATCTCCCCAGCTTCTGATTTAGTTTGTTTTTGTTTTTTTGTGTTTTTACTGATTGGGGTTTTTAAGTTTCAGGTCTCTTCGTCTTCGCTTGATGTTGGGGTAGTTCCAGATAATGGGAATTCCATGGCAGATATATCGAATCCATATGGGAAGCAAGTGACGAATTCTACTGAGAATCAAGCGTCACAGCTTGCGGGTTTGGACAGGGAAGCAAGGGTTCTGAGGTATAGAGAGAAGAGGAAGAACAGGAAGTTTGAGAAGACCATTAGGTATGCTTCAAGGAAAGCTTACGCAGAGACAAGACCGAGGATCAAAGGCAGATTTGCGAAACGGACGGATATTGAAGTTGAAGTTGATCGAATCTACAGCTCTGGTTCAGCTTTCATGGCAGATACTGGTTATGGTATCGTTCCATCCTTTTGATCAATCAAGAAGAAGGCTTTACTGGTTTCTTTCTCAGCCCTTCCGAACTCTTCTTCTGGGTAGTGATTAGACGAAAAGAAGGGGAAAATGCTTTTTTATTCTCTTATTTCCTCTGTTGTTTTTGTTGTTCTTTGGGTATTTATCTGTAAAGTAAGCTTGATCGGTAGAAACACTACCTGTCCATTTGCAGAAACTTTTTCTCTGTTTTCTCAGCTTTTACTTGATTCAGGTCTTCAGGGTTTCCATGTTTATAGCTTTTGCCTTTGTGTTTCTTATCTTCTTCGCTACAGTAGTTAGTTTTCTTTTCTAAATCCCAGTATCTGTTTCTGAATCGCCATTGGCTCAAGCTCGAATCTCTATGCTAAAATTCATCTTTTTAAATTGTTTTTTATAGAACCTGATTTGACTTCAAACAGTCAGACTTCCACTGCAACCATTCGATTAAAAGAAATTAATTTAAGCTGCGTTTCAATGGAATCATGTAGGTTTATTCGTTCTTTAATAAAAAAAATTTGCTTTCCAAAAATGGCTTGGTGGTGTAGGGTGATTAAGCTATGGTAAAATGATTAGAAGAAAAAGGTATCATTAAGGAGATTTAAGAGCAAATCTGCCCGATATCATCGATTTGTTATTGAAATGATTCTTGGGTAACCAATACCTGGTTCAATAGAACTACGATTTCATGGTATTATGGATGAAAATGGGTGTTTGGGGTCACGAAGAGAGTTTGTACTGTGGATGATGCTGGGGATAAACCGATGAAGTGCCTGATGGGTACCAATCTGACAGTGTCTGCCATTCGAGGGCCCCACTCATTGATTAGCAATGCATGGGTCACCATTGAGGACAGTGTGGGAACCCATTCTTACAAGCTGCAACAAGCCTGCAATTATTTGTTTGAGATTAAATGAGAGCACTTGTGGAGAGATGATCTGCAATGGGACTTTTGGTTCTGTTGTTGTTGAAACATAAAGTCGTGAACTTTTTGTTTGGGCACAAGAACCATGAGACTATGGGGTCCCTTTTATTAGTGGGTGATAAAGCAATGTTTTGACCCGAAAAAAGATAAAGCAATGTCGACTAAGTTTGGATGGTCGTTTGGAGGGGTTTTTCCAAATGAGTTAGGCTGCGTTTGTTTGCAAAGGTGGAGTGGGAAAAAAAATAATTGTGGGTTCCATATGTAGTGGGGTGAGGGAGAAGAAAATGAAATGAAAGAATTTTGTGGAAAAATGATAGTGGTGGATCACACTTTTTATTTTTCCTAACTTTCCTACAAAGTCTCACAAAATATGTGGGGTTTTAAAATGGCTTGGCGTGGGAAAGTTGGGCTGCCACATCAGCAGACAATGTCTTTCACTTTCCGACCCCAAGCAACCAAACAATTTACCATTTTTGGATTTAAGGGAAAAGTAAGAAATTTGCAGTCTTTTCAAGAATTTTCCTACCTCTGTTTTCCCACCCCACCTTTATTCTAGCAAACAAACGCAGTCTTAGGGTATTCAACTATGTACCATATTTCATTTTAAGGGTACTCGTTAGATTTATGTTAAGTCTTAAGATTAAAATATTACATATGATTAGATCATGTAATTCACTGAACGCTAATTAGGAGATTTCTTTTAAGGAAAGGACCCAAATATATGTCGGCTACTCACTTTGAAAATGTCAAAGGTGTACGATTGTGTTTGAATGCATTCTCCTTAGTTTTGTTTTTAGTAAAAAGAAATTTATTTTCACCATTTATAGGGTGCATGGAGTTTGATAAGTATGCATTTATCATTATTTATAATTTCTCATACTTATTTAATTAAAAGAGAGCTAATTGAGTATTGTTGTATATTTTTCAAGAATAATGTGATTTTGATTATTAGAGATAATGTGGAGTAAAGTTGGCAAATATATTAGATATTGGTGGATTTTAAATCATGAGATTCAATCTTGCTGCCCAAGAGAGCATATGTTAGCCAAATTGGAAACAGGTGGAGCTTTAAGGAATAAAATTGGTAATAAATATGAAAATCGTGAAAACAGACCCACCTTCAGTATTTGGGCATATTTCTCTCGTATGAGCTCAGATTGTGATGATTCAAGATGCTATGAAACGATATCGAAAATATCTACAACTTTCTAGTTTTGAGTTTTTTTAAAATATGAACGAATAAAAGTCGAATTGACAGGTAAAGAGAGGAAATTCATTGTGTGCGGGATACATAAAAGAGAAGCTAGCCACAGAGAACAGGGGAATACGGAAAACACGGATCTTGGCTTTCATCTCTCTCATTGCTCAAGAAGACGACCACATCTCTCTCTCTCTCTCTCTCTCTCTCTCTCTCTCTCTATGTTCATCTTTATTTGTCTTATGAACTTTGTGATAATGAGTAGTTAGTTCCTTTTATTTGGGATGTAGATGAACAATGCTTATTTGATTAATTTGAATGTTCTATACTTCTAGTTGATTGTGTTTGAGTTTGGTCAAAGATATTCTATAGCTCAAAAAACTAAGCGTGCCAAGCTTCGGCGAAGGACGATAGTCTTGCGAAGAGAGGGCATATCTAGGAAGACCATTCTTAATTTGCTTTGAAGTGTAGAGTTATATCGATTAGTGAAAAGCATTGAGATTCGAAATCCCAAAGATCTTCACGTATTCATAGTTTAAGTTTTTTGCATTAATTAATATATTTAATTTAAATTTAGTTTTGTTGAATTCAATCTTAGTAACTTAGCCTTTTAGTTTCCCATAGTTTGACCCGTACTTTTTGCTTGCTAGATTAATGTAGGATTTTATTTTTGAATGGTTAGCGACACGATCAGTGTTCAAAAAGTATACCTTCAACAACCCTAGAGTAGAAAGTGGCTATTCTATCCTACACGAAACCTATGTGAATATAAATAGGTCAAACGGGAGGGGTTATTAATTGATCTATTGATGAAGTTAACCAAAGACTTAATACTCGAATTTTATTGTTATCCTTCATTGGTGGTTGAGGAAATTTTCCTCAGAAGCTTTTGATTAATGGAGTTATTATTTTCTTGCAAAACGAAGAAGAAAAAAAATTTGAGTAAATGAGTATTGGTAAGAATGGTTGCAAACACTGCAATCAATCAAAACTAAGTTCCGCTCACATTCTTGTATCATGAAAAATGAACAAATTGTATATAACCAAGGAAAAATCAGTGGAGAACTCGGCAATATTTCACCGTTCCAGAGCTTAGTGATACTGTCACATCCACCTAGCCGGTACCCTACCTGGCATACTCGGGTATGTGATCCATAGTCCCAAGGATTAAGTATCGAGCAACCATGCCTCCCACATACACGATAACACAATCATGAACAATAATAATCAAGGTTAAAGCATATAATAAAAGGAATCATGAATAAGATAAAAACAAGATAATCAGAGCATAGAATAAAAGATACCAATGTGTACATATAATCCAAAGAGAGAGAGAGAGAGAGTGAGAGGAAATCACTCCCTCTGTAACAGCGGAATGTAAATTAGTGAAAGTTAAAGTTACAGATCCATGTTCCAAAGAAATAACAGTATAAAGGTCTAAACTAAGGTCTCCTCGGTCTTATACAAGATATCCTCATAGGTATAAACATAGGAGACCAAACACGGCCTTTCCCACACTAAGGTCGAGCTAATCCTGGTACGGAGGGTAACCACCCTCGGGATCTTCACCGTGACCTTCATAGTAGCCAAGACCTTCAGAGTAGTATGAGGGATCCGGGTCCGTCTCGAGGAAGGAACCATTAGGTTTTTCAACACCTGCATAGTAATCTAACAAAACAATTGCAAAGAAAGGAATGAGTTCGAGAGAACTCAGCAAGACAGTTATTCTACAATGCATAAGTCATATGATAGAAAACATAACATGATGCAAGATGATATGAAACAGATGATGCAAATATGATTCTAACTCGATACATGCTAGTCTTTATGGTAGACATGCTTTAAGTCATAGCACCATACTTCTTTGGGTAAGTTTCAATCACTCAGCACCGGTGGGAATTGGGTCCTGCATCCATCTCAGACAATCAATAGCTGGGGTTTCGGTCACCATTCTCTCACATCACCATTTGGTCTAAGTATTGGCGCATGTCAAGGTAAAGCCTAGCCCAATGCAAGTCATCTACTTAGTCGTATCATGTCAAATCCAGATACATCCATTCCTCCCATCTTGGGATCCTTTCCAGTATCCTTCACACTAGAGTCAGCATATCCGATTCTCTCAAATACGGACTCATCAACCCTATTGGTCATCCACAAATAGTAGATGGGAAGTTCTCACGTCCTCTCACGGATATAACTCACTGGTCTCGAGCGCCTGTGAGCCCAAGTCTAGCTATTTGCAACCCTACCAATGAATGACCCCTTTCGGGTATCCGTAGTGTGATTTATGTCCTCTCACGGATATAACTCACCGGTCTTGAGTGCCCCATCAAATCACACTACTACCACGGGTCGTTCGGTCTCAATGCCCTTCCGATTCGGGTTTGATACAACAAGGACATCCTAGCCAACACATCTAGACAAGTCCTATGTATGTCATCCAATAATCCTGAAAAGCGTCGATGGGCATCTTCGGAGAACATCCCATACTATTCCCTCCAATGTCCAAGGACAGAAATGTCAAAAGGACATTCCCCAATCCCAAATCATACTTATCCAATCACATTCTCAGTTTCATCATATCATACATACATGATACATCATCATATTGAAAGATACGTCATAACATCACATGATCAAGTGTATAAGTAAATAATAAGAATGAATAGACATGATAAACAAGAGTAAATAAACATGATGCCACTGTCACAAGGTACCTACAGTAGTCATATGATGTCCAAATACAACCAATAAGCTAAACCTATTAAGTTGTCAACATCAGTGTAATAATCACATTGTCACACCCCACCCGCCGGTCTCGGTTATCCGCCAAACAACCCGTGGGAGTGAACCATCACAGGATCCACGGTCTTAACCATCAATAATAATAAACACAAGTATAGACAATCAAGAACAAGAATAAGTGCAATAATTAATAAAAGGGTTACAGGAGTCTAAATACTCCAATAAATATCCAAGAAAGAATCAAGAATCAAATGTAATATCGAATTCAGCGGAAGCAAAATAAATAAAATAAATAATCCTTTTTCCGGTTTTCTTTCCTAAATCTAAAAATTGGTTTTCTAAATTAGCAAGTAAAGGGGGTCCTCCAATCTTTTTCCATAAGATCATCAAAATCCTGGCAATCTGCCTCCGTCGGCCATCAATGGGTGCTATAAGCGCACACCAAGCATCTTCAGGAGGCTTCGTGCTCTACAAGTTCATGAACCACTGTCTGTGCCACATCAGCTTCATACGAGAAGGCTCTTTCATACGAATCATCTCCAACTTCCGACGTTGTGCCATCATCTGTACAACTCATATAATATATACAATGAAAGGAATGAGTTCTGACGAACTCAGTAAGGAACAGACAATTCTCATATATATGTCAATACAATCCACGAATGCATACATGAAATGATATGGATGATATGCAGAATATGAATGCTACTAAGATCTAACTATGCAAGTCTCTAACAGCTAACATGCTTTAAGATATACACCAGCCCTCTTCTGGGTAGGTCAAGTCACTCTGATCTGGAAAGGACTGGTTACCTCTGTAGGGATCCTGGGCAAAGGGGTAAGTCCACACCTGGCTCTCAAACCATGGCTGGGGATAAGTCAACACTCTCTCACCACGACCATTGGCAATGAGTACTGGCGCATGTCGGGGTTTCTAATCCAATGCAAGTCATAATGGTAACATACTATATGAAGTCTAGATACTTCCCCTATGGCACCAACCAACTCGGTTCAGTATCCTTCGCAGCCTAGGAGTGAGAACCCTCACGGACTGGCTACCGCTGTTGGACTCCACTCCTTAACCCTAAGGTCATCCACATATTATTGGGGCGGATGCTCTCATGACTCCTCACGACACCCGGTCCGCTCCTTGGACGCCCATAAGCCCAACCCTAACATATGCAACCCTACCATTGCATGACCAACAGTGGACCACTGAGTCTCCGCACGGGACTGGTTACCGCTGTAGGATGAAACAGAGTCATGTCACCATTGTCACGGGTCACCAGACTTCAATTCCCCCTCCGAAAGGGTAATAGCATGTGGGGTACCTAGCCATGCAATTCTAGACTCTCCTAGGTATGTCATTCAGTAATCATGATAGTGCTAGAGGCATCAGTGAGCATGTGTCCCATACCACAACCCTCTGATATCTCTAGCCAAGATATCCCAATGGAATACCCCTTCCATCACAACTACACTACATCACTCTTTATCATACCATGAACAGTTGTGCAATATCATAAAAGATGAAGTACATCAAGGAACACCACAAATAGCAAGTATACAATAAGAAACACATGCTTTATACAATTATAGCAAGTTACATGATCAAAGAATAGTACATAGAATAGCTGAATCATCATGTATATGTAATTGCATATAAATAAGAATGCATGTCCTTACCTGTAATTTAGTAGAAGTCCTTTAAATTGCAATCAAAACACAATTATAAAACTTTAAGTAGAGATAGAGGACACCTATATGTAGGGTTACAAGAATGTATAAGAGTCAAGAGTCAAAACAAATCCAAAATCAAACCTACACAGTCACTGGAAACCAACCGGTTGCTTGTGCCGGTCGCTTAGGTTAAGCGACCTCCACAAGTGACCACCCCTGTTTCAGATAGTTTCCAACTTGGAAAATTAGACTTTTGATCATCCGATTTCAATCCGTTTTGGGATGATCTTAGTCCGAATTTCAAACTTAATAGGTCTATAACAAAGGGGTGAAACAAAACCCTAAAATTAACAAAGATCAACCACCCAAAAATTCTCCCCTTGATTAGATCCATCCATTAACAAATGCAGGGATTCGTTTCTAGACAGGATCTCATCAAGAACATTGGAAAGAGAGCTACAACTGATCAATTGGGTAACCACTAACAAAAATGGGGATGGGTTCATATAAATTAGAGGTTAAAAAGAAGAGAATAGCAGATGGAGATTCATTACCTTAACCAGAATAGAAGGGAAAAATTCTAGATCACTAACAGCACTTCGCCCACCTTCCAGCACGTTTCCACTGCCGCCTAATCGTCCAAAATAGCAATCCTGAACATAATAATGCATTAATAGGGCGATGGATGCTATTTATAACAAACATGGGGCAAAATAGGTCATTTTCCCACAAGCAGAACCGGGCGGTCGCTTGGTTTAATCAACCGCCACTAGCAACCGCCCCCAAGTATATTGCTATACAAGGGTGCTTTGCTCAAGGGGTTGAAACCCAAACACAACCTAGCCCTAAACAACACATGAGAGAGGTCTAACCTTCATTGCGGACATCTCCAAACACCATTGCCTTCTACTAGAGATCCAACTTCCCAGTAAGGCAGATTCTTCAACAAGAGAATCCAGATCCATGGGTTCTGGATATGGATCATGGACTTCTATCTGGACACTCCAAAAAATTAATCCCACTAGACCTTCGGGTTCTCAGACCTGCAATATGGATTCCGGGTTAGAAATACGGGGGTTGTTACAAATCACATAGTCTATGTTATATGGGTATAACCGTCCTTACCTTAACTCACGACGATGATAATTCAATAATCTCAAAAGAATGATCTAAAGATGGTATTAAGACCCTAGACAAACATAAATGAAAGATTAGAAAAGAAATCGGGAAAATTGGAGGTCGAACAGGTCAAATCTGGGAAATACACAATTTACCATCAGATTGGTTGACTGACTTGGTCGACTGACCTAGTCGACCAAGTGAATAGTGCGGGGCTGAATAGTGATTTTTTATCCGAAACCTAGCTTCCGGGGCTCGGATCGATCCGAAACTTGTAGGGATTGATTGTAACAGTATAGGAACACTATCTAGCAAGTAATTATCATAATCTAATGGTATAAATAGGAATCCTTAAATTGAAACCCTAAGTTCTAAAGAGAAGAATCATAGCATTAATTGAAACCAAATGAAATTGCAATGGAAATGAAGGAATTAGCTAGGGGAATTGATGTGCAATAGATTAGAATCGTATGCTAGCGTAGAAAATAGACTTAGCATACTACATACTTTAGTTTTGGACAAGAATACAAGAAGTTAAGAAGAGAATCATAGAAATGCATATGCAAGAATCAAAATGAGAGCATAGCATGGGTAGAAATGAAATGAAATCATACATTAGCAAGGAATGAACACTTGGAGTGATGGTTGCAAGGTTGCAGCACCAACTCCAAGGTTACACAGCAAGAAGAAGAAGAGAAAAGAGTAGAATAAATAGCAAGAGAGAGGAATCATACCTTGTAGATGCAAATGGAGACAAGAGGCAATGATTGGCAATGATTTGAATGAAATAATCTTCACCACTACCAAGGAAGTACTTTGGGAAGCTCTCCCCTTGTTCTCAGCAAGCTAGGAATGTAAAATAGGGTTCAAGACACGAGATTCTGTCACATTCACCCAGCCGGTACCCTACCTGGCATACCCGAGTGTATGATCCATAGCCCCGAAGATCAAGTATCGAGGTAATCAACCTCCCACATAGACAATAACATAATCATGAACATAAATAATCAATGTACGAAGTATAATCGAAAAATCTAAATAAGGAAAGAATAAATCACATATCATCAGAGTATGAAAGACAATCAAAATGTCTAAATCAATAAGTAAAGTGAGGCGGAATCTCACTCTACAAATAGCGGAAAGTAGATCGCAAGTCAAAAGAAAGATTACAACTGGTTTTAAAGACAAGAAAGAAAGATAAAATCAAACTAAGCTAG
Source organism: Hakea prostrata (assembly GCF_041222555.1). Lineage (NCBI taxonomy): Eukaryota > Viridiplantae > Streptophyta > Magnoliopsida > Proteales > Proteaceae > Hakea > Hakea prostrata. The sequence continues at coordinate 9,644,544 of NC_142605.1, forward strand.
AGTCTATTCTACTTTATAAAGAATGTCTTCATAAACATAGACTTCATCAATGATGCTCAGACGCTCCCACTCCACAGTAGGGCTAATCCTGGTAACAAGTAAGACCACTCGAGGAATCCTCAATGTAATCTTTATGGTTGCCAACACCTTGCGTGAAGTATGCCTCTTCAGTTTGCGCTTCCTCGTATTGACCTTCATAGTCATCAATACCTGTAGAGTAATCTAACAAAAGATATTGTACAAAAGGAGTGAGTTTCAAAGAAACCCAGTAAGGTAGTTAATCCATAACAACATAAATAGCAGGAATTCAAAGCAACGTAAGATGCTATATGATATGAAACACATGATGCAATATGATTCTAACTCTATGTATGTTGGTCTCTAATGGCAGACATGCTTTAAGTCATAGCACCGTACTTCTTTAGGAAGGTCTCATCACACAATGCCTTTTGGTAGTGGGTCCGGCATCCCTCGAGACATTCCATGGCTGGGGGATAAGTCACCGCTGTCTCACATCACCATTGGTCTAAGTACTGGCGCATGTCAGGGTCAAAGCCTAGCCAAATGCAAGTCTCCTACTTAGTTACATCAAGTCAGATCCAGATACGTCCATTCCTCGTCCCTGGCGATCCTTTCTGGCATCCTTCACACTAGAGTCCTCATAGTCCCTGACTACGAACTCATCAACCCTATTGGTTATCCACATATGGTAAACGAGAAGCTCTCACGTCCCCTCACGAGTTGGTTACCGGTCTTGAGCGCCCGTGAGCCCAAGTCTATCCATATGCAACTCTACCAATAAATGGCCTCTTTCGAGTATCCACAATGTGATCCATGTCCTCTCATAGATTGGTTACCGGTCTTGAGCGCCCATGATTTCCCATTGCTACCATGGGTCGTTCGGTCTCAATACCCCTCCGATTAGGGTCTGACATAACAGGACATCCTAGCCAAACACTACTAGACAGCCCTAAATATGTCATCCAACAGTTTAGGAAGGTGTCCAAAGGGCATCTCCGGAAACATTCAATAATATTCCCGTAGTTGTCCAAGGACAGAAGTGTCGAAAGGACACCTCCCCTTTCCAAACCATACTTAATCATACACAAACATAATTCCATCATATCACATATATGTTAACTTCTTATATGGAAAGAAATCAATAACAACATCCAACTTGTATATAATTGGTAAGTAAATCATACATGAATCAATTTAGCATAAACAAGTAATGCTACTGTAATCAAAGTAGTTGCATCAGTAGTATATCAGTGTAAGAATCTAATTAAGGAAATAAACCAAAGAGATTCAAATATAGAAACTAGATTCATGCAATCTATGTAATTAAGGAAATAACCATCCTTACCTTATATAACTCGCAAAGGATCTTGGGGGAATCAAGTAAGACCTTGTCTAAACTTGGAAAGAAAGTCCTAAACAAGTATATATAACATATTAGGAAAGATACCTAGAAGGAAAGATATCAAATCATCCAAAACAGACCAAATATGAGGTTGCTGTCCTCATTGGTCGATTGATTGGTCTACTGCCTCAGCCGACCAATGAGTCGACCAACAGAGACAGTGGCCTACAAAATCAAAGATTTTTGAATACAAAATCGAATTTGGTGGTTCAAAAGGGTACCAAACAAGGGGGAAACTGCAAGGATAGTATGCTTGTATATAGAGGACTTCCAAAATTTAATCATATAAAGTCTTCAAGTTACAAATTAGGAAACAAAAACTTACCATAATTAGATCTGTGAAACCCAGCCCTAACCTAACCCTGACCTTGACTCGGTAACCCGGTTGTTTTTAGGTCCAAAGACCCGGAGTAAAGGAAGAAGCCAACTATGGGCCATCTCAGTAGAAGACATGGTGTTTGACTCTGAACCCATGGATGTTGATGATGGAGTTCCATACTTGGAAGCCTGTGCTGATTTGGGAAGTAAGCTGCACCTGTCTGAAGATGAGATTAGTTGAAGGACTTGGAGTATTATCTAACTTGGTTTGATGATATTTCTACACACTAGGTATGTCACTTGTTGTGTGTGCAAAATCCCATGAGGTTTAGAGCCCATTTGATCCTCCAATTCCCTGTTTGAACCTTACTGTCTGCCTTGGTTGACTGGACCAGTCGACCAAGTACTCGACCAACTGTGTGTTAAATCCAAGAAAATCCAATTTTAGGGTTTTTCACTTATATTTAAACCCTACTTCGTGTTTCTTAGCTACGGCTGCCTCCTAAACACTTTGTGAACGTGAGAAGACCTTTCTAAAACTCTTTCTGGTGATTTCGAAGACTCCCCTGCAGATCTGAAGCCTCTCATCTCTGATCTGACAATTCAAGGTTAGTATCTGTCACATCCTCCCAGCCGGTACCCTATCTGGCATACCCGAGAGTGTGATCCACAGCCCGAAGATTAGGTATCGAGTAATCAACCTCCCACATAAACAATAACATAATCATGAACAATCATAATAAAAGTGCGGAAGATAAACCATAGATCCAATAAGGAAAGAATGAATCATAAATAAATCAGAATACTAGATATAATCAGAGTGTTAGACAGATAAGTAAAGTGAGGCAAAAATCCCACTCTACAACCAGCGGAAAAGTAGCTCTAAAAGATAATAAACTAGACAAAATCTAATCCCAGTAGCAAGTACAATGGGTAACTAAATTGTTCTCCACTTTATAGACAACATCCTTATAAGTGTAAATCTCATAAATGGCACAAGGACGCTTCCACTCAATGGTCGGACTAAGCATCGTACGGAGCATAACCACTCGCGGGATCTTCAGAGTAATTGTGGTAACCGCAATCACCTTCCTGGAGATATGCCTCTTCGCCTTGCGCTTCTTCATAGGAACCGTCATAGTATTCAGTACCTGTAGGATAGTCTAACAAACATTGTACAATAAAGGAATGAGTTTCAAAGAAACTCAGTAAGGCAGTTAAATCCATAATATCATAAATGGCAAGATTTCAGAACAAACATAAATGCAATATGATATGAGACAAGCAATGAATGAATGAATCTAACTCTATGTATGCTGGTCTCTATTGGCAGACATGCTTTAAGTCATAGCACCGTACTTCTTTAGGAAGGTCTCAATCACTCATCATCAGTTGGTAATGGGTCCGGCATCCCTCGGGACATTCCATGGCTGGGGGTTAAGTCACCACTCTCTCACATTACCATTGGTCTAAGTACCGGCGCATGTTAGGGTAAAACCTAGCCAAATGCAAGTCTTCTACTTAGTTACATCAAGTCAGATCCAGATACGTCCATTCCTCGTCCCTGACGATCCTTTCCGGTATCCTTCACACTAGAGTCCTCATAGTCCCTGACTACGGACTCATCAACCCTATTGATCATCCACATATGGTAAACGGGAAGCTCTCACGTCCTCTCACGGGTTGGTTACCGGTCTTAAGCGCCCGTGAGCCCAAGTCAAACCATATGCAACCCTACCAATAAATGGCCCCCACAATGTGATTCCTGTCCTCTCACGGGTTGGTTACCTGTCTTGAGCGCCCATGAATCCCCATTGCTACCACGGGTCGTTCGGTCTCAATACCCCTCCGATTAGGGTCTGACATAACGGGACATCCTAGCCAAACACTACTAGACAGTCCTAGATATGTCATCCAACAGTTTAGGAAGGTGTCCAGAGGGCATCTCCGGAAACATCCCATAATATTCCCATAGTAGTCCAAGGACAGAAGTGTCAAAAGGACACCTCTCCTTTCCAAACCATACTTAAGCATACACAAGCATCAATTCATATCATCACATATATGGTAACTTCATATATGAAAAGAAATCAATAATTACAATCACTTGTATATAATTGGTAAGTAAATCATACATGAATCAATTTAAGCAATGCTACTGTAATCAAGGTTATGCAACAGTAGTATATCATTGTAAGAATCTAATTTAGGAAACATATCAATGATATTCAAATATAGAAACTAGATTCATGCTATCTATGTAATTAAGGAAATAACCATCCTTACCTTTTATAACTCGCAAAGGAATCCTAAGAAATCAAGTAAGATCTTGGCAAACTTGAGAAGAAGGTCCTAAACAAGTGTATACAACATATTAGGAAAGATCCCTAACAGAAAAGATACCAAACATCCAACACAAACCAATTCTGGAGTTGCTGTACTCATTGGTCGAGTGGATTGGTCGACCAATGCAGACAGTAGCCTAAAAAAACAGAGTTTTAAGATAGGAAATCCGAATTTGGTGGTTCAAAAGGGTACTAATCAAGGGGTAAACTACATCAGTAGTATTCTAACATATAGGGGACTTCAAAACATTAATCCAAACAAGACATCAAGATCCAAATTAGGAAACAAAAAGTTACCATAATTAGATCAACCATGGATCTTGATGAATTCGAAATAGAAATCAAAGACAAGAACAATAGGAGGATGGATCATTGCTTCAGGTAAAGGTATCATGAAAACATACTTAGATCTTCAAGGAAATAGGCTTAAAAGCATAAATCTAAATAAGGAAACAAAACCTACCATATATGTAACTACCATGATTAATGAAGAACACATAGTATGGTAGAAGAGAACAACTAGAGATTGATAGATCATGGATCATGAAAAGAAAACACAGCAATTAACTACTAACATGATCAATATAGAAGATCGAAGGAGATCAAAATTCAAATCAGAAGTTTAACAAGATTAGATCATGGTTTGATCATGATTCCTTCAAAAGCTTGCAATGATCATGGTTAAGATCATTGTTCTAGCCTCTAATCCTTAGGATGATCATGAGAGACAAGTCCAGAGATGTTTGCAACAGAGAATGCAGCATCTCCTCTACTGTCTCAACTCAAAAAGGAAAGAAAATAAGAGATAGAGGAGAAGAAGAGAGTATAGACATACCTTTTTGATGGAAAGGAAGAGTTTCGACGAAGATCCGTCAAGAAAATCACCAAGGATGCAAGGGAGATGACTTGCAGAGGTCTTTGGTTCGTTCCAAAGAGTTTGGAGGCAGCAAATACGAAGTGGACTCGAGATTGGACTTAAATAGAGCAAGAAAAACCTAATTGCCAAAGACAACACTCATTGGTCGAGTGGATTGGTCGACTGGTCCAGTCGACCAATCAGTCGACTGGTCCAGTCGACCAATCAGTCTACCAATGCTGACAGCAAATCCAAAACAGGGAATTGAAGGCCCAGATCAAATCCAATCCTAAAGGGGTTTTGCACACATGTCAAGTGACTTACCTAATAGGTAGAAATGCCTTCAAACCAAGATAGAGACCACTCCAAGTCCATCAACTAATCCGATCTTCATCAAGATTCAGTTTCCATAAATAGAACTTCATCATCAACTTTCATGGATTCAAAGCCAGACACCAAGTCCTCCACTGGGATGGCCCAAAGCTGACTTCTTACTTTACTTCGGGTCATCAGACCTACAAATAACAAGGTTTCCGGGTCAAGGTTAGGGCCGGGTTTTACAGTATCTCTTCTGAATTTTTAATTATTCTTTCTTCGATCTTGTTCTTGATTGAGATCAGGAAGAAGATGCTGCAATCTTGCAACCATCTATTCCATGATCTCATTCTATTCTTTAGGATCTATGATCATCGTCAAGATCTTAACCCTAGCCTGATTAATTTCTTGAAACCCTGACCCTTGTATGATCTTTCTGGAAACCTTTGGTAACCTCCCATGCGAGGGAAACCTCGTGGGCAATATTTATGTTAATCTAAACTCTTTTCCTATGATTTTCTTGTTATTTTTGGCCAAGCAATTTATTCCCTTTCATCCTGTGATCATATCCTTTTCATGGGAGCCATAAGGTTGAAACCCTAGTTTCTTGGTTCAAATCAAGAACCCTTATTTTGACCATGACTTGATGTTTTTATCTTCCTAAATGATTCTAATACGTTCTAGGAAGTTCCCCTTCAAATTTCGGATCAATCCAACTTCAAACGAAGAAGTTATGACCAATCTAAATTCTGCAATTTCCGTACTAACTCGGTTGGTCGATTGGGTCAGTAGACCAAACACTCGACCAATGATGTCACTAGCTTCATTTTTCGCTCTGTTTGATTCGTTTGCTCTCTGATCTTTTATGTATCTTTCCTAATGTTGTATCTATGATTGTTAGGAGTTTATTTGCTAAGTTTGGAGTTACTCTCTTTGATCTTTGGATTATCTTCGGCGATAATCAAGGTAAGAACAGTTATTTCATAATAACATAGATCGCATACTCTCTGGTTTCTACTTTATGAAACTATGAGTTTGTTTACTGTTCTTGTACTTTATACTTCTGATATACTACTGTAAGTAAAGTAGCACTTGTTTATGTATTCTTTTTCATTATTCAAACTTATATGAAATGTTTATTACTGCTTGATCGGATTATGCTTTTACATTCTCTTTTATATGATGAATTGTTGGTTGTGTATGTCATGACTGATTTGAGAATGTGTTTGATTAGGTATGGTTTGGGATTGGGAAGTGTCCTTTTGACACTTCTGTCCTTGGACATCGGAGGGAATAGTATGGGATGTTCTCTGAAGATGCCCATCGACTCTTTCCCGAATCATTGGTTGTCATACCTAGGGCGGTCTAGTAGTGTTTGGCTAGGATGTCCCCGTTATATCAGACCCGAATCGGAAGGGTATTGAGACAAAACGACCGTGGTAGCAATGTGATTTACGGGCGCTTAAGACCAGTAACCAACCCGTGAGAGGACAGTAATCATATTGTGGGGGCCATTTATTGGAGGGTTGCATATGGCTAGACTTGGGCTCATGGGCGCTCAAGACCGGTAACCAACCCGTGAGAGGACATGAGAGCTTCCCGTTTACCATATGTGGATAACCAATAGGGTTGATGAGTCCGTAGTCAAGGACTATTAGGACTCTAGTGCAAAGGATACCGAAAAGGATCGTCAGGGATGAGGAATGGACGTATCTAGAACTAAGTTGATGTAACTGAGTAGATGACTTGCATTGGGCTAGGCTTAACCCTGACATTCACCAGTACTTAGACCAGTGGTGATGTGAGAGAGCGGTGACTTAACCCCCAGCCATGGAATGTCCTGAGGGATGCTGGACCCACTACCAAAAGGCGTTGTGTGATTGACCTACCCAAAGAAGTATGGTGCTATGACTTAAAGCATGTCTGCCAATAGAGACCAGCATACATAGAGTTTAGATGTATATATACATTATCTGTTTCATACTGCATTGCATGTTGTTATGTTCTGATATATGTTTTTTATGCTGTTATGAGTTAACTTGCCTTACTGAGTTTCTTTCAAAACTCATTCCTTTTTGTACAATCTTTTGTTAGATTTTTCTACAGGTATTGACTACTATGAAGGACAGTATGACGAAGCGCAAGCCGATGAAGCGTACTACACGCAAGGTGTTGGCGACAATCAAGAGTACAATGATGATCCCTCGAGCGATCACATTGCGTACTATGATTAGACGTAATGTAGAGATGGAACATCTATGTTGGACTGACGAAGTCCACTATTTTGAAGATGTCATCTATAGGATAGAAAACTCTTAAGTTTAGTTTGTTTTTCTTATTTTCTTTTGACTCGGTTGTAATTCTTTTTAGACTTACATACTACGTTCCGCTGTATCTGTGGAGTGAGTTTCCGCCTCTCTCTACTCTATTTTGATATCTTCGGATATCTGGTATCATTTTCCGCACTCTAACTATATTGATTATTCATTTCCTGATTTGAATCTTTTGTTTATAATATTAAAACCTTGATAATTTCCTGTTTATGATTATGTTATTGTATATGTGGGAGGATGATTTCCTCGATACTTGATCTTCGGGGCTATGGATCACACTCCCAGGTATGCCAGTTAGGGTACCGGCTGGGGGGATGTGACAAGATCAATCATGGTTCTTGAAGAATTCATAGCAAAAATCATGGACGAGAAACTATAGGACGATGGATTACTAATCCGATAAAGAATTCATGAAAAGCTTGCATAGATCCTCAAGAAAATTAGATCTACGACTGAAGAACATCAATCTAAATAAGGAAAGAGAATAGATACATGTTTTCCTTCGAAAGTGAGTGATGATCTTGATGAAGATCATCCACTAAGCTTTAGATCCTTAGGAAAAGAGAGGGAATGAGTAAAGTGATAGTTGCAACAGAGATGCAACATCATCTCTACTATCCTCAAACAGAAAAGGAAAGAAAAGTAATGAAGAATCAAAGACGAAACATAGAAGAGGATGATTACATACCTTTTTGTGTAAATGCAAGAGATTTGACGAAGATCCGTCAAGAGAATCACCAAGGATGCAAGGGAGATGACTTGCAGAGGGCTCTGGTTCGTTCCAAAGAGTTTGGAGGTAGAAAATACGAAGTAGACTCGAGATTGGACTTAAATAGAGCAAGCAAAGACCTAATCAGCAAATCAGATCCCATTGGTCGATTGATTGGTCGACTGGGCCAGTCAACCAATCAGGACAACAAGTCCAAAATAGGGAAATGAAGGCTTAGATCAAATCCAAACATAAAGGGGTTTTGCACACACACCAAGTGACTTACCTAGTAGGTAGAAATGCCTTCGAACCAAGTCAGAGAGTACTCCAAGTCCATCAACTAGATCCTTCTTCATCAGGGTGCAGTTTCAATAAATGGAACACTGTCATCAAGACTCATGAATTCTAAGCCAAACACCAAGTCTTCCACTGGGATGGCCCATAGATGACTTCTTGCCTTACTTCGGGTTGTCGGACCTACAAACAACAGGGTTTCCGGGTCAAGGTTAGGGCTGGGTTTCACAAGTTCCCTTAAGTAGAGAAGAGAATATCCAAAAAGCATCTAATTCTCGGATTTGGGCATCCTTTGGTCGACTGGCCAAGTCGACTAATTCAGTCGATCAAGCATGGACAGCATGCTTGATCTAGGGAAAAGAAGGGCTAGAATGATTCGAATTGAGTTGGGTTTTCTCCTCCAAGTCAATTAACAAATCTAGATTAGAGAAATACCTTCGAAACAAGACCGGAAGCACACCAAGTACTTCAACTAAGCTTCCCCTCTTCTAGGTGCAGTTTCTCACTGAACATTGACAATGCATCCAAGTAAGGGGTATCACTGTCAATGTCCATGGGCTCTGAATCATACACCAAGTCTTCAACTACAAGGGCCCACAAGTCTCTTCTTTCACCACTCCGGGTCTTCGGACCTACAAACATCAAAGGATTCGGGTCAGGGTCAAGGTTAGGATAGGGCTGGGTTTCACAGATATGAAATGGATTGGTGATACGAGATTTACCAAAAATCGGCGATAAATAGATAAAATATCGCGATATATTGTCAAATCGCTGATAACTTCAAACTATTGCGATAAATTCAAAATATTAGAAGTTTTAAAATCCAAATTTGCGTTTGCTCTCTTCGTTTTTTTTTTTTTTTTTTACGACTTATCATCTTCTTTCTCTTGCAGAGATTTGCTTGACTTTTGAAGTTGATGCGGCGGCGGCATGAATCTCTTCCTTGGGGCTGAAGTCGTCTTCGTAGTTAGAGATTGCCGATCTAGCAGAGGCACTAGAGATGCTAGATCAAGCGGATGCAGATTCATCGTCTCTCTCTCTTTCTACATCCTCTTATCTTTCTCACTCGCTCGCTGCGTTGTCTTCTCTCTCTCTCTCTCTCTCTCTCTTTCTCTCTCTCGCTCTTTCTACTTCAAATCTTCCTTTGACTACTCCTGAAGGTTGCCATGGTAATGGTCTTCCCTTAAGGGAAGAAAGAAAGAAATATCAATCAAGGAAAGAGAGACTTGATTTGTGGCCATTGCTCTTGTCCTTTGCATTTTCCTGTGTTTTCTTTACTCTTGCAGAAAGAAAGAAAAAAAGACTTCTCAACTTCTTGTCTTCTCCACACCGGCGACCCCATTTAGATGTCAGCAAAATATTGCAAACATTTCAAGGTTCCGATGGTTTTGCCAGCCACCAAAACTGTGATAACTCCCATGATCCTACCCAGAAACACGAATTGTAGATCCAAGAATCTGAGCATCCAGTAGGCAGAAGCTGTGGGCCATCCAATTGAAGCCCATGTTTTGACCCCATAACCCATGGGTCTGGGTGAAGGTGGTAATGAACTTGCCCCATTTGGAACTGGAAGAATATCAAGTCAGAATCTTGATGGTATAGGCAGGTGGATATCTAGTTCAAGAAAGGCAGAGTTGAGAGATGCCAATGAGCAAGGTAAGAGCCTTTTAAATGATGTTTAGTCTTGTACGAATGTTTTGGACCCAGTGAGAGAGCAAAGCACCCAAGTACTGAAAAGTACTTGGGGGCGGTTGCTTGAGGCGATTGATTGGAATAGTATGGGCAGATTGTATCTTTTGCCCTCGGCACCCTATTTAAAATTTAAAGCTTCCTAAACCCTATCTTTGCATTATTTTAATGCAACAGGCAGCTGTGGATTGCTGCAAGGTCAAAGAACAAGTGTAGGAGAAGAGAAGACCCATTCTTGAGGAGAATCTTGTAGAACTTCATTGACTTTTAGATCCTAGAAGTAAGTAAACCAACTACTCTCTCATTCCTTTATTTTTCTTCTATTTAAAGAGTGGTTTTCTTACAAAGATCTCTATTGGAAGAAAATTCGATTGGGAAAATATTTATTTACTTTTGTTTCCAATTAGATCACACCAAAAAAATTAGATATCATATCTATTTTAATGGCGAGTATTTTCAGTTAGAATTATTGAATTCTAGATCCAAGTTTTGTTTAGTTTTCCGTGTTTTCGAGGTTTAGAGTTTTATTTTGGGGATTTAAGGTTGTAATATAAGCCTAAGATCTTCCCAAAGTCTGTTCAAAATGAGAGATCAAAAGTTAGATTTTTGAACCTGTTTGTGCAACTAGAAGGTCGCTTCAGGAGGTCACTTGAAGCAACCTGCGAAATCCCACCTAACCCTAACCTTACTGTTGTGCTAAATGCATACCTACTATATACATTGTTCGATTTATTCTCGGTCATATGAATTGCCTAGTTTCGTTTGGTAGAAGTTTACCCCGAAGCTGATCTATTTCCTCTACTATTTCTTCTAGTGCTTCTATCTCCCTTTGATAGGAGGGTAATCTTAAGTCATTCCCATGACTGATCCTTCTATCCTTGTTGTTCTAGAGTGGATCTCCATACACTCTATAACCTTGTGTTTTCCCCACATGAGGATTTCGAAGGGAAATCAAGTGTGATCTTCATGATTTGTTATTCCTTCTAATTGTCTCAAGACTTCAAGCTTTCCATCTCCTATTCTTCAAGCAGAGGTTAGTAATCTCTCTTGTGTTGTATTAATCTACTCTTATTATGTGTCATTCTTTGTGATTGAGACTATGAAGAAGATGTTGCGTCCTTGCAACCATCTCTTCTACAACCTCCTTTCATTCTTAAGGTTTTATGATCTTCATATTGATCTTCGTCAAGATCCTTGTGAAATCTTCATGAAGCCATGATCATACTTTCGATTTAATTTCAAAGCATGTTAGATTTACTCCTTTGTTTTTATTACAAAAGTCTTATTGTTATTTGTTTTCCGTTGATTTTGGGAGAAGAAAGTTAAGGTAAAAGCGATGTATCTTCATTTCTTTCGAAAGCCTAGTACTCTCCCAATTTCGAGGACGAAATTATTTTAAGGGGGGGGGGGAGAATGTGAAACCCAGCCCAAACCTAGCTTGGGGCACCCTATTTGTTTTGGGTGAAAAAAGACTTGTTTAATGTTAGACCTTGAAGTTGGACCTTAATTTCAGTGTTGCGATCCTTGAAAACCTTAGGAAGTCATGTCCGACCTTTCCCTTAGTGTAGATCCATGTCCCGAAGTGACAGAAGTTGTCCTTGTAGGCCCTCTTTATGGAAGACATGGTATTTGACCCAAAACCCATGGATATGGTTGATGGTGCTCCATACTTGGATGCATTGTCAGTGATTGTTTTGAATCTGCAGCCTGAAGAAGATGAGCTTAGTTGGTGGACCTAACGAACTCCCGTGTTGATCCGAAGGTATTTCCGAAACTAGACTTCTTGATTGACTTGTAGGAGAAAAACCCACTCAATTTGACCCCGTATAGCCCTCCGAATCCCTGTTTGAAGTTGCTGTTCTTGTTTGGTTGACTGGCTAGTCAACCAATTAGTCGACCAAAGGAATACAAGCCCGAGAAAATCTGGTTTTTTGGTCATTTTGGGTTCTATTTGAAGGGGACTTTGTGGCTTAAGCCCTATTCTATTGCTGGGACTCTCTTGGGACGTGGGAAGGCTCCTCTTAGGCTCCTCCTTGGCTTTGGTGATAATCTTCTACAAGAATCATTGTTCCTCTTCTCTAATTTCATCTTCAAGGTATGAATTCTCTCACTCTCTCTGTAATCTACTCTCACCTCTTCTCTTTCTTGCTGTTGGGACTATAAAGAAGGTGCTGCAACCTTGCAACCACCTCTTCTGTTTTCTCTTTTGATTTGCCTAAACCTCATTTGCATTCTAGCAATGCTATGTTCCCTATACATGATCCCTAACCTTGCATTCTTATGATTTTCTTCATAATATCATGATTTTCATCTCCTAAACTGATTTGCTATAGTATGCTAGGTCTTATTTCTTGTTAATAATTGATTCTAATCCATTGTTCATCATTCCCTTAATTGATTCTATGAATTCCCTTGCATTTGCTATCAATTTCATTGAAAACTATAATTCTACCATATAGAAATTAGGGTTTCAAATTAGGGGTTTTCATTTGGGCCATTGGATCATGATAATATTTGTTGCGTAGTATTCTTATATTGCTATAATCAATCCCTCCAAGTTTCGGATCGATCCGAGCCCCGGAAGATCGGTTTCGGGCCAAATTTCCATTGTTGCCCGTTACTGTTCCTCTTGGTCGACTGGTCAGTTGACCAGTTAGTCGACCAAAGGTGAACAACAATTCTGTCTTTGCTCAATTTGCTCTGTTTGATCTCCGATTTGAGTGTTTTCTTCTCTAATGTTGCATATATGTTATCTAGGGTTCAAGTACTAAGTTGGGGACTATTCTAAGTGATCCTTGGGATTAGTTTCGACTCGATTAAGGTAAGGACGGTTATTACCATAATTACATGGATTATGTGAATATTACTTTTATGATTGGAAATTTAGTATACTCACCTTCTTTATCATATTTCTTACAATATATGACTGCAGTAAGTACTTCAAGTACAATAGTGCTATGTTTATCTATTCCTTTGTTATCATTGAATGTTCATTCTTGCTAATTACATATGCGATTGATCATGTTTTATTCAATATCTTCTATATGATGAAATATCATTTGTATATGATGTGATGGAATTGGGAATGTGATTGAATAGGTATAATTTGGGATTGGGGAAAGTCCTACTAACATTTTTGTCCTTGGACATCGGAGGGAATAGTATGGGATGTTCCCCGAAGGTGCCCATCGACGCTCTCCCGAATTATTGGATGACATACATAGTGTTGGTGCTATTTCTGCCGATTGCCTTGAACCGTAGTTTCTCGCACTGAACTCCTCAGATCTGATTCTATCTGGTTTGCTCTTCGATCAATCAACCTCTCACTCTTGAAAGAAACAGAATTACAGTAAGAAACGGAGCCGATCGTCTTGATCGGCGTCTCGTCTCCGATGGTCTAGTCAGTATGGTATCGATGGTGTTTACAGAGCTCTATGGAGCTTCTAAAATGCTAGTAATGGAGTTCAATCAGAGTGAGCTTAGAGTTTTGGCTGATTTCAGAGACTTACCTTCCTACGGATCTTCCCTTGCTTTTATACTGGCTTTCCCGCTTATAATTCTCTTTCAATCATGACCATCAGATCATCACTCCTTTTTGGACGTCTTTGATCATCATGCAATGTCTCTCAATCGAATCCGGCTGAGGTTGGTTTGACCGGTATAAACCAGTAGTGGATATATTAGTTACAACATAAGCCCCCAAGCCTGCTGATCAGGTTGAATCCAAATGAGACTCTGATCAGCAAGTTTTATCCTTTTCATCAAAATCACACAATATTCCTTGTCCAGCTATTACACCTTTCCTCCAGGTAATCCTCGATTTCTTCAAAACCTTGATGACGAGTTATCATATCATATCATCAATATCTTGAAAATCTGCTTATAACCATGTCCCTCATGAAATCATGTCCTTTGTATTGGTTGAAATTATATTACTGCACTCAGCCCCCAAATTATCTTAAAACCGGCTGAAATCACTGTCTTGTCAGACCTTTTCTGAATTTTCAAATATTACTTTTTAACTTCCTTAACGTTACCGCCGCTTGATCACTGATTTCGTCTTTTTCCCATGCATTACCATCATATTGTTCCCTTGCCCTTTCACACATCATCTTCATTCTTTTCAACTGCTGCTTTTCATACGTTAGCCGATTAATCCCACGCGTCGGTTACGAAAGGTAATGACCATTGATTTTGGACCATCGTGTATTTCCCCCTCCTTTCAAGAAATCCTCTCTCATTCTTTATATATATCTGTCAACTGTCGCCTTTTCCTTTTCGTACTCTGTTCTTCTTCGCGAACATCAACATACCTATCTGCTATCTCCTTTATTACTCCTTTTCAGATTTTACCTTTTCAATTTTCTTCTTCTTCCTTTCTTGTCTCCGCCATGGATCCTGTTTCCAATCCTTCAGTACCCAGTACCTCTTCCCAATCTAATATACCTCCAAGCAGCGAGCAAATGAAAAACGTGTCTGGTCCTTCTTCCTCCTCTCAGCATAATCCTTCAGACTGGAAACCGGTCCCGTATGCTCATGACGAAGCCATCCTTCTTTATACTCTTGTCAACATGTCCAGAGAAAAAATGGACCCAAAGCATGCTGGTCCTGAGTGGTATCCCACTAAAATAAAGAAATCCCACCTGGATTCTTATTTGGAAAGTTACCATTTTCCTTCTGATGCTAGAGTATGGGTTCCTGACTCCTCCGACCGTCATTACTCAGTTGATCCTAGTGTTATCACCATCTACCTTGATCACCTTGTTTCAGGTTTTAGAATCCCTCTGATTCCCGTAGTTCAATCTTTATTGGACTATTATCATGTCTGTCCTTCTCAGCTTACTCCAAATAGTTGGAGGCTGGTTTACTGCTTTTTTGCGTTTATTCTCCGGATGAATCGTGTCCCGTCTCGTTGACCTCTTCAGCAATTATTACACCTTGAAAGTATCCGCGAACGCGGATACCTTCACTTTGCGCGAAGAACCTGCATTTTGGGTGAACTGGGAAGAGAATCCAAAATTTTCATTGATTCTTCCATTCCCCATGACAACAAGCAATGGCGGGAAAAATACTTCTTCTACGCCATTCCAAATCCAAACTTCCGGTCTCGATGGTGTCTTCATTCCTTGGAATCCTTATCTCCTCTAAAAGTATGTCCTGTGCTTACTGAATATGACCGAATAACCTGGAGTATGATTCCGACTGGAACTCCCATAGATGCGGCCAAGTTGAAGACAGATGCAGGTCTCATTAGTCACGGCCTTTTTCCAGGTAAAGATAATAACTGTTGTATACCTTTCTATCTTTTTGTAATCCTTACTCATTATCATATATTTTTGCCATCAGAAGTAATTGCTCGTCCCATCCTTAATGTTGCTGACCTACGGAGAAGTGTTTCAGAGGAAAAGAAATCTGATTCTAGGGTTATTAAACCCTCCAAGAAAAGAAAACACACTGCCCGTCATCCTTCAAAAAGAAGAACTGCTAAGAGAGATTCCCCTGATCAAGAGAAAACTACCTCGGCTCCAGAAAGTGCCATCAGAGAAGATGCTGATGTGCAAATTGTGAAAACATTTGCAAGTGAAACCCCTGGTCCCAAGATGAGGACCTCCAGAACCTCCAATACATTGAGATGTAGACTTAGGTCTACAGGTCCAGTCTTTGACCAGGGCCCGTCTGGCTCAAAGAAGAAGAAGAAAAGAAGAAAAGAAATTCATACTGCCCCCACAGAAGTTCCCACTGTTGAAGATAATCCACGTGAAGAAATTCCTCATGATACTTCCGTCTTCCCAGAAAAAATGGTTGAGGACGAAGGTCAAGGTAAGGATTTATTTGACTATTCTTCTGACCATCTGAAGAAAATTGCTGAAGACATACTAACACATGCTACAGGTGGTATTATTGAAGAAATAGCCGATCAATTATGTGATGAAAATGTTGATGTTCCTGGCTCTCCCTTGGATGTTGTTGCCGAGGATCATGTGAATGAAATTTCCGTTTCCGTTTTACCTTTATCCATCCCTGTGTTGGATGTTGCCGTCCCAGATACTGATGTTGTTGCTGCCCCAGATACTGATGTTGTTGCTCCCCCAGATATTGATGTTGTTGCTCCCCCAGATATTGATGTTCCCCCTCCTGAGAAAAGTGATCAAGATGTTCCTCCTTTGGAGGAAAATAACCAAAATGTTTCCCATGGAATTCATGAAGTAGCTCTCCCAGAGAATAATCTTGTCCCACCTGAAGCTCTCATGGTAATTGACCCTCATGACGGTCATGAAGACCAAGAAGATATCATCATGCAGACTGGTTCAAATGATGCTGCAGTAAATGTTAATCCTAAGAATATTCTTGAGATAGCTGATCTCCAACCAGCCCCTGACCAGGTTGATGATACCATGAGCAATGCTGATTCCGGGAATCCTTTCCACCCTGAGTGGTTTTTAAAAGAAAATCATACGGCCAGCCGTAATTGGGAGGCTGCTAGAGAATGGGGTACAAAAGGCAGAATCCCTCGTGACAAGAAGAATACTGCACGGATGTCTGATTCTGATCTTTATTCTCATGGGTGGGGGTAAGAATTAGACCTTTTTTCCCTTTCTTTTATTTATAACTAATTTACTTTTGATCTGATTTATTGATTGATCAACAGATGTTTTGGGGCTGCCTTCAATGCATTTTCTGAAGTGTTGGAGAGAGAAAAAACTTTGTCTCAGGAAAATGATGAACTGGTCAAGAAGAACTTCGAATTGGTTAATGAGGTACAGGATATTCGAAGAAAATTGGGATCTTCAGAGAGAAAATTAACAGCAGCTGAGTTCAGAGAAATAGATTTGATGAATGATCTTGATAATTTGCATACTGATTATGAAATTTGCTCGACCATTGTGCTTGAATTGCGGGAAGAAGTTTCTATGTTGAGAGAAGCCGTTTTGAATCATAGGAATGAGCTTTTTCAACTTAAAATGTTAAAGGATGATGCCCTTGACAGGGCCAAAATTGCCATAGGTGAAAGAGAAGATTTTAAAGGAAAGCTAACCAGAGAATTGGTCTGGTCACAAAGTATTGAGAAGGAAAAGAATGAACTCCAGGAAAAGTTTAATGAGATTGAAAAGCTAAATACAGCTTTAGAGTTGGCACAAGAATATCATGTGAAAGCTTTCGGTTCAATTCTCACTGGAGAAGTCCGCTTTGGAGGATAAGAGTAATGGTTTGGAGTTAAGACTCGATGAGATAACAGAGAGAAAAGGATAATCTCGATGCTTCCTTTAATTTGGTTTCTAAAGAGAAAGAAAACCTTCATGCTCTCCTGGATGAAACTTTAAAATTCAAAACTTTGCTGCATGAAGACTTGGAGGCAGAGAGGAAACAGTTTGAGTTTGAAAAGAGAAGAATACAAAGTGAAAACCAGATAGTTTTAAATTCGGTTACCTCCTCTATGAAGGAAATTGGAGATAATCCAACTTTCCTAGGGTTTTGCAAAAATATGGTAAAGGACTGCTCTGACCAAATTTTTTCAGAGATCCTTAAGACCATCCTGGTTTAGATTTCAAGTTGTTATCCCCAGAATTTCTCCCCTTCTAGAACCTTTTTTGATCTTAGGAATTTGAAACATCCCAGTTCTGATTGTTCATCAGAAGATGATTCTGATAATGATATGAGTGATTCCTCCAGCTCTGGCCCAGATCATTCTGCCAGTGGTTCAGATGATAATGATGATGATAATTTACCTGCTCAAGGAGATGAAGATATTGCTGCTAATGCTGCTGTTGATGTTGATCCGTCTGGTAATGCTACAGATGTTGATCCATCTACAAAATCACACATATGAAGAAAACACTCTTTTTGCTTTATGAACTTACCTTTTTCTTTCTTGCCTACCTCTTTTGCATATGAGGTTTTTTAACTTTTTCAACTTTTATATGAATGAAATTTTCTTCCTTCCTTCTATTGTTATTATTTTTATATTATATATATATATATATATTAGTTTCGACATAATAGTATCTTTCGTAATGTTAACTATCATCTTTTAACCAATTTCATAATTGGTTAGATGTATATATCTTTGATCAAACTTTGTAAATTGACTTCTGCTGAAATACCTCTGATGAAAAAGTATTTGAAAGGAACTTTAATACCTGATCAGATACCTTGAGATGTTGATTTAATACCTGATCTGACCTTTGAACTTCAATTAATAGTCCTCAGTGTAACCTGATCCTTGAGTTATTTATTGATTAATTCCGTAATCGATCCAAATCTTGCCTTAGAAAGATGGCTACTGGAGCCTGACTTCGGAAAGTCGGGATCATTCCTCGGAAGGAACAATCCGGGATCATCCTTGCGAAAGGAATGATCCGTGATCAGCTTCGGAAAGCATGACCAGGCCTCGGAAGGCTGGCTACTTGAGCATGACTTACGTAAAGTCGGGATCACCCTCGGTACGGAATGATCCGTGATCAGCCGGAAAGCATGACCAGGCCTCGGAAGGCTGGCTACTTGAGCCTAACTCACGAAGAGTCGGGATCACCCTCGGTACGGAATGATCCGTGATCAGCTTCGGAAAGCAAGACTAGGCCTCGGAAGGCTGACCACTTGGGTCTGACTTCGGAAAGTCATGATCATCCTCAAAAAGAATGACCCTGGATCAGCGTTGAAATGGCTTGATCAGAAGAAACTGGTTCGCATAAATGTCTTTTGGATTAATAATGAAGAAGAAACTTTGGATGACCACGTTTAATAAAATGCATTCTCCAAGAATACCAGAAAATTCTTTCTACTGATAATATTTCTTAAGGTGAACTACATTCCACGGTCGTTTCAAACAACTTCCATGAGAGTCCTTCAGCCAATATGTGTTTTTGCTCACAGTTTTTGTTACCACATATGGTCCTTCCCAGTTTGCAGAAAGCTTTCCACAGTTCCTTGGATCTGATGCTGATTTTTTCCTTAAAACCAAATCTCCTACTCTGAAAGATTTATGTTTGATTCGAGCATTATAATATGCTGCTGTTCTCCTCTGATATTCCATATTACGGTATAAGGCCTTTTCTCTGACTTCATCTAAAAATTCGAGGTTTGCCGCAGTCCCTCTTCATTAGTTATTGGATCAGATCCTTCATATCTGTTTGATCCCACCATAACCTCCATTGGAGCCAATGCTTCTGATCCATACGCCAGTCTGAAAGGTGTTTCACCTGTTGGGGTCCTGACCGTAGTCCTATACGCCCATAGTACATGAGGTAGTTCATCAATCCACAAATTATGCGCTTCATCCAGTCTCTTTTTTATCCCCTGCAAAGGTGTTCTGTTTGTTACCTCAATTTGGCCATTGCATTGAGGATATGCTACAGATGAGTGTTTGCACTCAATATGATAATCTGCACAGAATTCCTTGAATCTTTCATTGTCAAATTGCGGTCCGTGATCAGTCAGTAGAATCTTTGGTAGGCCATATCTGAAGATGACATGATTTCTAAAGAACTTTTCAATTTGACTCGTGGTAGTTGTTGCCAAGGCTTCTGCTTCTACCCATTTCGTAAAATAATCGATTGCAGCCACTATAAACTTTTTCCCTCCAGCTGCAACAAGAAAAGGTCCCAACAAATCCATACCCCACATAGCAAATGGGAGAGGATTAAGAATTGATGTTAGCTGCTCTGCCGGCTGGTTCTGAATTGGTGCATGAATCTGGCATTGATGACACCTTCTTACATACTCAATTGCCTCAGATTGCATTCGTGGCCAATAAAATCCTTGTCTTAAAATTTTATACGCCAAAGCTTTCCCACCTAAGTGGTTTCCACAAATTCCTTCGTGAACTTCGGATAAGGCATAAAGAGCATCAGAGGGTCCCAAACATTTCAAAAGTGGCCCAGAAACTGTTCTTTTATATAATAACTCATTTTTTAGAATAAACCTGGCAGCCCTTCTTTTCATAGTTCTGGCCTTTTCCCTATCTTCAGGAAGAATACCATCCTTCAGATACTGTATAATAGGATCCATCCAAGATATCTCTGCGTCAATTTCCATTATCTCTGGCTCTGAATATGCCGGAATATCTAGCTCCTCATAATATACAGTTTGTGGAATAGAAACAGACTTTGCAGATGCCAATTTTGCCAGAGAATCTGCTTCATTATTTTGATTTTGAGATATCCTTGTGACTGAGAATTGTGCGAACCACTCCTTACATTGTGATACTTTTTTAAGATAGCTGACCATTCGATCATCTTTCGCACCATACGCTCCCGTGACTTGACTGACCACCAGCTCTGAATCACTTTTTACTTCGATGCTTTGAACACAGAGAGATCTGGCTAGTCATAACCCTGCAATAAGAGCTTCATATTCTACTTCATTGTTTGAAGCATGAAAATTAAACCGAAGTGCATTTTGAATTACAAATCCGAACGGACTTTGTAAAATCACTCCCGCTCCTGATCCCTGCGAATGACTTGACCCATCTACATGTAAGGTCCACACAGAAGACACCTTACTAGAATCTTTTTCCTCCTCTGGTGATGAAATACTTTCAGCAATAAAATCGGCCAAAACTTGTGCCTTTATCGCAGTTCTAGGTTTATAATCTATATCATGTTCTGTTAACTCTCGCCCATGATACCATTCTCCCTGCCAGATCAGGTTTATGCAGTATTTTCTTTAAAGGCCAGTTAGTAAGAACAATAATTGGATGAGCCTGAAAATAGGGTCGGAGCTTCCTGGCTGCTACTATTAAGGCGAAAGCCTGTTTCTCAAATTCCAGATATCTAGATTCTGCATCTAACAATGTATGGCTTACAAAGTAGATAGGATTTTGAATAGTACCTTCCTCCCGGATTAACACCGCGCTTACCGCCGCCTTTGAAGAAGATAGATATATCTGCAAGCTTTCTTCGGGCTTTGGTCGAGATAAAGCCGGTGGATTGGTCAACCTCCTCTTCACTCTTCAAATGAATTCCCGACAGGTCCTCGACCATTTGAATTCGTTGAGTGCATTTAGATTCTTCAAAGCCTTGAAGAATGGTGCACACTTATCTCCCGATCTGGATATAAATCTACTTAATGCTGCAACTCTTCTGTTAAGCTTTGAATTTCTTTCATCTTCTTTGGGAGCCGTCATATTTAAGATAGCCCTGATTTTTTCTGGATTTGCTTCAATGCCCCTCTGTGTGACCATGAAACCTAGGAATTTACCAGATGAAACTCCAAATGCACACTTCTCAGGATTGAGTCTCATTCCATTTCTCCTCAATACATCAAAGCACTCTCTTAAATCGACGAGATGTTCAGATTTAAATTGACTTTTTACAAGAAGATCATCTACATAAACCTCCATATTTCTTCCAATCTGATCAGCGAACAACTTGTTCATTGCCCTTTGGTATGTTGCACAAGCATTTTTTAACCCAAAAGGCATAACTTTATAACAATAGCTTTCCCGATTGGTCATGAATGCCGTGTGAGGTTGATCCTCCTTCTTCATAAGAATTTGATTATAACCTGAATAAGCATCCATAAAACTCAACATTTGCTGACCTGATGTGGCATCGATTAGCTGATCAATTCGCGGCAAAGGATAGCAATCCTTGGGACATGCCTTGTTCAAATCAGTGTAATCTACACACATTCGCCATTTTCCATTATGCTTTTTCACCATTACCACATTTGCTAGCCACCTTGGACACTCGATTTGCTCAATGAACTCATATCTCCTAAGTTTGTCCACTTCAACCTTAATTGCATCATGCTTTTCTGACGAGAAATTCCTTCGTCTCTGTTTCACTGGTTTGATAGATTTATCTATCCATAAACAATGCTCCGCCACCTCTCTGCTTAAACCTGGCATGTCTTGTGCTGACCAGGCAAAGACATCTACGTTTTGCTGAAGAAATTCTTTCAATTGCTCCTTGTCTTGACTGTTCTGATCAGCTCCTATCATGGTCTCTTTTTCTGGATTCTCCAAACCAAAACAAATTTTTTCCAGCTTTTCTACCGGTTCACCTCTTTGAATTTTTTCCTCATCCCTGTTATCCGTAACTTCAACAGTAAAGGCGAGTGCCTTACCTTGTGCTTTTGAATCCTTCAAAAAAGTTGTATAGCTCTGCCTTGAAGTTTTCTGATCCGATTTGCATTCTCCAATGCCTCCTTCTGTTGGGAACTTTACCTTCAAATGTCTTGTCGAAATTATTGCACCAATAGTATTCAACGTTGGTCTCCAGAGAATTATATTGTATGCTGATAGACTTTTTATTAACAAAAATTTAGTAACTGTAGTTACCATTTGTGGATGTGTTCCAAGTGTTATCGTTAGCTCCACAGTTCCCTCTACCGAAGTAGACTCTCCAGAAAATACAAATAGTCTTGTGCTGCAAGGTTTTATCTTGACCGTATCCAACTTCAATCGCTGAAAAGCTTCGTAAGACATGATGTCTACAGATGATCCTGTGTCTACCAGAACTCTATGAATATCTCTGTTTGCCACCTCGATGACCACCACAATGGCGTCATCGTGTGGTTCTTGAATTCCTTCCATTTCTTCCTCCGTGAAGACTATTTCCTTCATCATTTTGATTCTTCTAGGAATAACATGAGATTCGACAATATTCACATACCTGGCATGAGCCTTAGATTTTGAAATTGAATTTAAGTCCAAACTTCCCAGGATGGTCATGACGGGGGACTGCTTCTGTTGAATCTGCCGATTTTCCTGCTGTTTAGTATTTTCCTCTGGAGAGTTGTACTGAAAATCTCCCTTGGCTTGTTCTTCTCTAGCTGGTGTTCGATTGTTCCACCTTCTCGGCTGATCAACGGCATTTCTTCTATTTCCCCCATTTCTCTTTTGAACATATTGGTCCAATCTTCCTTGGTTGATTAGTCGTTCAATTTCATTTTTCAGAATTCTGCAGTCATCAGTATCATGACCATGATCTTTGTGATATCTACAGATTCTATTCGGATTCCTCTCATCCGCCTTTGCTATCATAGGTAGTGGCCATTTCATAAATCCCTGATGCTGAATTTGCATCAGAATTTCTGATCTTCTTGCGTTGAGAGGAGTATAGTTTTCTTGGAATGGATTGGGAATGTCCCTTCTGTATTGACGATCAGGAATATTTCTTGAAAAGCTCCTGCTATTCCTTCGCTCTCTTTGATCTCTCTGATCAGATTTCACAACTCCATCATCTTTCCTTTTAACTCCACTGCGATCAGTTTCTTTTCTTGCTTGGAGAATGTCTTTCATATTTGCATACTGATTACAGCGAGTCGTCAATTCTGCTATATTCGCTAGCTTGTTCATGATCAGGAATTCCAGAAGATGCTCATCTGTTAGGCCTCTGAACATAGCGTCATATGCCACCGCCTCATTCAAATTTTTAATTTGAATTGACTCCTGATTGAATCTCTTCATATAATTTCGAACTGATTCTCCCGATTTTTGACGGATTGCAGCTAAGTTATCAACAATTTTGCTGCTTTTCATGCTACTTTGGAATCTTGACAAGAATACTTTCGTCAAATCCTTAAAATCCATAATGGAATCTGGTAATAAGCTGAAGAACCAGGTTGTTGCAGATCCTTTCAAGGAAGATGGAAATGAGCGACACTTTAAAATATCAGAGTTACCTGCTAGCATCATAACAGAGTTGAACTGAGCCAGATGTTCCATTGGATCTGTACTTCCATCGTACATCGTGAATGTCGGAAGTTTAAAATTGCGCGGCAATGGTGCTGACATAATGTCTTTAGCAAATGGATTCTGGTTCATTATTTCCTCAGCTTTTTCTCCCCATCTTTATTCACCAGTCGTTAAATCTGATCATCGAGGACGCGAAATCTTTTACTGATTCCGATCCATAGACTTCAGATCTGCAATCTCCTGATTTTCCTGTTTCTCTCTTATCTCTCCAATTCCCAACGCTTCTACTCCTTTTGCTCCAGATATGACTCAATTGATCATCTCTGGACGATTCTCGATCTTCAGTCTCTAGTGGAATATAGTTTGGATCCGCACTTTCTCCTGATCCTTCCTTCAGAAATGATCTCCTTCGGCTTCCTCCTGACTTTTGTATCTGAGAGTTTGGGACAGAGGTCGCTTTTGCTCGGAAAAGAGTTCGAGATCTTCCAGCTGACAAGACCGGAACTCTTTCCTCAGGATGTACTCCGATCTGCTTGATGAAAGTCCTCATCAGATTTTGTGTCTCCAGTATTTGGTGCTGCATGCTCTCAAACCGCTCAGCGATCAGATTTGGATCTAACTTTGGACGAGATGTCGCCAATGTATCTGCTAATTGTTTCTCTTGCCTTTCAAACTGATCAGTTGGACGAGGTGGAGAATGATCCTCCAGCATTCTCAGCCTCTGTCGAGTTTGCATCACTGGAATTTGCGACATCAGAACCACTTCTCTTGTTCTTCTTTTTGGATTTACTCTCCTTGGCTCCCTCTGGCTTGTTTCCGCCATTTCTATCGGTAATTCCTCCTCTCGCTCAGGTGATTGAGCCATAGCTTCTGTTTTGACTTGAGTTCCCACAGACGGCGCCAAATGTTGGTGCTATTTCTGCCGATCGCCTTGAATCGTAGTTTCTCGCACCGAACTCCTCAGATCTGATTCGATCTGGTTTGCTCTTCGATCAATCAACCTCTCACTCCTGAAAGAAACAGAATTATAGTAAGAAACGGAGCCGATCGTCTTGATCGGCGTCTCGTCTCCGACGGTCTAGTCAGTATGGTATCGATGGTGTTTACAGAGCTCTATGGAGCTTCTAAAATTCTAGTAATGGAGTTCAATCAGAGTGAGCTTAGAGTTTTGGCTGATTTCAGAGACTTACCTTCCTACGGATCTTCCCTTGCTTTTATACTGGCTTTCCCGCTTATAATTTTCTTTCAATCATGACCATTAGATCATCGCTCCTTTTTGGACGTCTTTGATCATCTTGCAATGTCTCTCAATCGAATCCGGCTGAGGTTGGTTTGACCGGTATAAACCGGTAGTGGATATATTAGTTACAACACATAGGACTTGTCTAGATGTATGACTAGGGTGGGCTTGTGGTGTCGGGGCGGGGGGGGGGGGGGGAGGGGGGGGGGGGGGGTGGGGGGGGGGGGGGGGGGGGATTTGTGGGCGCTCAAGTCCGATAACCATCCCGTGAGAGGACATAGATCGCATTGCAGATACCCGAAAGGGGCCATTTATTGGTAGGGTTGCAAATAGCTAGACTTGGGCTCATGGGTGCTCGAAGATCGGTTAGTCATATCCGTGAGAGGATGTGAGAGCTTCCCGTCTACTATTTGTGGATGACCAATAGGGTTGATGAGTCCGGTAAGTAATATCCATGACTCTTGTGTGAAGGATACTATAAAGGATCGCCCAGGGTGAGGAATGGACATATCTGGATCTGACATGATATGACTAAGTAGATGACTTGCATTGGGCTAGGCTTTACTGTGACATGCACCAATACTTATACCAATGGTGATGTGAGAGAGCGGTGACTTAAACCCCAGCCATGGATTGTCCGAGAAGGTTTCAGGACCCAATTCCCACTGGAGAACCCAAGATACCGAGATGGTTGAGGGAAGAGTGATTTGAGACCTACCCAAAGAAGTATGGTGCTATGACTTAAAGCATGTCTACCTATAGAGACTAGCATACATAGAGTTAGTTTCATACTTGCATCATTTGTCTCATATCATCTTACATCATGCTATGTTTCATACCATGTATCTGTGTTATTATGGAATACTGCCTTGCTGAGTTCTTTTGAAACTCACTCCTTTTTGCAACATCTTTTGTTAGACTTATCTGCAGGTACTACTACTGTTGACTATGATGGTCAACACTATGAAGACCAAATTGATGACTCATACACTACTGATCATGGTGACTATGTTGGTGAAGACTATCAGTACGAGACTGATATTCATCATTGCGAATTCGGCATTGTCTAGTTTCATATGATTATGTTATTAAGGAAACATTGTATAAATCAGAAGAAATTGTAACTTAGTTGCTTACCTTTTTCTTTCCCTTCTTTTGAGAACCGGTTGTAACCTTTACTATTATTTGATCTACCTTCCGTTGCTATTGTAGAGTTGGTTTCCGCCTCAGTCCACATTTTGACTATTTATTTTATTGGTATCATTTCCACACTCTGATGTTCTCTGTGATCCTTCTGAGATCCTTTCCTTGACTTTTATTTTAAATTACTTGAAAATTTTGATTTGTTCTTGCTTTTGATTAAATTATTGCGCTAAGTGGATATGATCGTTCCTAAACTTGATCTTTTGGGTTGTGGATCACTCCACCGGGTAATCCAGATAGGGTACCCCCTGGGTGGATGTGACACAACTGGTCCAAGCAACAGCCCCAAGTGACCTACTGATTCCCATAGTTTGTTTTACTTATGTTGCTTCCTCAGTTTGAATGTAATAATCTGAACTTGATCATGGGACTTATTGGGATCTGCTAGAGTGTATGTGTCACATCCTCCCAGCCGGTACCCTATCTGGCATACCCGAGAGTGTGATCCATAGCCCGAAGATCAGGTATCGAGTAATCAACCTCCCACATAAACAATAACATAATCATGAACAATCATAATAAAAGTGCGGAAGATAAACCATAGATCCAATAAGGAAAGAATGAATCATAAATAAATCAGGATACTAGATATAATCAGAGTGTCAAACAGATAAGTAAAGTGAGGTGAAAATCCCACTCTACAACCAGCGGAAAAGTAGCTCTACAAGAGAATAAACTAGACAAAATCTAATCCCAGTAGCAAGTACAATGGGTAACTAAATTGTTCTCCACTTTATAGACAACATCCTTATAAGTGTAAATCTCATAAATGGCACAAGGACGCTTCCACTCAATGGTCGGACTAAGCATCGTACGGAGCATAACCACTCGCGGGATCTTCAGTGTAATTGTGGTAACCGCAATCACCTTCCTGGAGATATGCCTCTTCGCCTTGCGCTTCTTCATAGGAACCGTCATAGTATTCAGTACCTGCAGGATAGTCTAACAAACATTGTACAATAAAGGAATGAGTTTCAAAGAAACTCAGTAAGGCAGTTAAATCCATAATAACATAAATGGTAAGATTTCAGAACAAACATAAATGCAATATGATATGAGACAAGCAATGAATGAATGAATCTAACTCTATATATGCTGGTCTCTATTGGCAGACATGCTTTAAGTCATAGCACTGTACTTCTTTGGGAAGGTCCGCTCACATCCTCAACCATTTAAGATATCCTGGATTCTCTCATGGATCATTTCACCGGTCTTGAGCAGCCGATTGGTAATGGGTCCTTCATCCCTCAGGACTAACCATGGTAGGGGGTTAAGTCAACACACTCTCTCACAACCATTTGGCATAAGTACCGGCGCATGTCAGGGAAAAACCTAGCCAAATGCAAGTCTTCTACTTAGTTACATCAAGTCGGATCCGGATACGTCCATTCCTCGTCCACGACGATCCTTTCCGGTATCCTTCACACTAGAGTCCTCATAGTCCCTGACTACGGACTCATCAACCCTATTGATCATCCACATATGGTAAACGGGAAGCTCTCACATCCTCTCACGGGTTGGTTACCGGTCTTAAGCGCCCGTGAGCCCAAGTCTAACCATATGCAACCCTACCAATAAATGGCCCCCACAATGTGATTCCTGTCCTCTCACGGGTTGGTTACCGGTCTTGAGCGCCCATGAATCCCCATTGCTACCACGGGTCGTTCGGTCTCAATACCCCTCCGATTAGGGTCTGACATAACAGGACATCCTAGCCAAACACTACTAGACAATCCAAGATATGTCATCCAACAGTTTAGGAAGGTGTCCAGAGGGCATCTCCGGAAACATCCCATAATATTCCCGTAGTAGTCCAAGGACAGAAGTGTCAAAAGGACACCTCTCCTTTCCAAACCATACTTAAGCATACACATGCATCAATTCATATCATCACATATATGGTAACTTCATATATGGAAAGAAATCAATAATTACAATCAACTTGTATATAATTGGTAAGTAAATCATACATGAATCAATTCAATATGAATAAGTAATGCTACTGTAATCAAAGTTATGCAACAGTAGTATATCGTTGTAAGAATCTAATTAAGGAAACATATCAATGATATTCAAATATAGAAACTAGATTCATGCTATTTATGTAATTAAGGAAATAACCATCCTTACCTTTTATAACTCGCAAAGGAATCCTAAGAAATCAAGTAAGATCTTGGCAAACTTGAGAAGAAGGTCCTAAACAAGTGTATACAACATATTAGGAAAGATCCCTATGAGAAAAGATACCAAAACATCCAACACGGACCAATTCCGGAGTTCCTGTACTCATTGGTCGAGTGGATTGGTCGATTGGTCCAGTCGACCAATCGATCGACCAATGCAGAAGAGCCTAAAAAAAACAGAGTTTTAAGATATGAAATCCGAATTTGGTGGTTCAAAAGGGTACTAATCAAGGGGTAAACTACATCAGTAGTATTCTAACATATAGGGGACCTCAAAACATTAATCCAAACAAGACATCAAGTTCCAAATTAGGAAACAAAAAGTTACCATAATTAGATCAACCATGGGTCTTGATGAATTCGAAATAGAAATCAAAGACAAGAACAATAGGAGGATGGATCATTGCTTCAGGTAAAGGTATCATGAAAACATACTTAGATCTTCAAGGAAATAGGCTTAAAAGCATAAATCTAAATAAGGAAACAAAACCTACCATATATGTAACTACCATGATTCATGAAGAACACATAGTATGGTAGAAGAGAACAACTAGAGATTGATAGATCATGGTTCATGAAAAGAAAACACAGCAATTGGCTACTAACATGATCAATATAGAAGATCCAAGGAGATCAGAATTCAAATCAGAAGTTTAACAAGATTAGATCATGGTTTGATCATGATTCCTTCAAAAGCTTGCAATGATCATGGTTAAGATCATTGTTCTAGCCTCTAATCCTTAGGATGATCATGAGAGACAAGTCCAGAGATGTTTGCAACGAGAGAATGCAGCATCTCCTCTCACTGTCTCAACTCAAAAAGGAAAGAAAATAAGAGATAGAGGAGAAGAAGAGAGTGTAGACATACCTTTTGATGAAAAGGAAGAGTTTTGACGAAGATCCGTCAAGAAAATCACCAAGGATGCAAGGGAGATGACTTGCAGAGGTCTTTGGTTCGTTCCAAAGAGTTTGGAGGCAGAAAATACGAAGTAGACTCGAGATTGGACTTAAATAGAGCAAGAAAAACCTAATTGCCAAAGACAGCACCCATTGGTCGAGTGGATTGGTCGACTGGTCCAGTCGACCAATCAGTCGACCAATGCTGACAGCAATTCCAAAACAGGGAATTGAAGACCCAGATCAAATCCAATCCTAAAGGGGTTTTGCACACATGTCAAGTGACTTACCTAATAGGTAGAAATGCCTTCAAACCAAGATAGAGAGCACTCCAAGTCCATCAACTAATCCGATCTTCATCAAGATTCAGTTTCCATAAATAGAACTTCATCATCAACTTTCATGGATTCAAAGCCAGACACCAAGTCCTCCACTGGGATGGCCCAAAGCTGACTTCTTACTTTACTTCGGGTCATCGGACCTACAAATAACAAGGTTTCCGGGTCAAGGTTAGGGCTGGGTTTTACAGTATGGTTGTGAGGAATTAGGTCATTTATCCAAGGAAAGTTATATCGTCGAAATTCATTTTGCTGAATTTCGGTGGTTTTTGATTTATGGTGAACCGAAATCGAGACTAAACTCGATCAGTAATATTGCCGATTTTTTGGCGATATCTTGCTATTCTCAGTGAGTTTTAGCGATATATTGGCAAAATATCGATATTTTGCCGATTTCTTGTGATTTTATGCGATTCTTTGCAATTTTTAGGCAATTTCTCTCGTGATTCTACAATAGAATCTTTAGGATCAATGGACAATCTTACCAATTCTGTCCCAATGATTCCAAACTCAAAAGGTAATGTGCTAAATGTGATTAGGGAGGAGAATCTACATAGAATATATTCTGGAAATAATTCAAATTAGGAAGATATTTTTATAGCAAAATCTTCAAGATTAATGAGAAATCTTGTGAAATCCCGCTCAAACCCTAACCCGAAAATCTATATTGTAGGTCCGAAGATCCGAAGTGAAGGTAGAAGACAGTTGTGGGCCATCTCTGTTGAACCCATTGAGTCTGACCTCGAGCCAATGGAGATTGATGATGCAGTTTCTTCTACGGAAACCCTGACTAACTTTGAGAAGAAGTTTGCAGCTTGTTGGTGTTGAGATTGGATGATGGACTTGAGTTCAAGTTTGACACTTTTTGAAAGGTCCTACAATGCTAGGTAACACCCTTTGATAAATTGGAAAAGGACCCAGTGGAACTTGTGGATTTTGGAGACCAAAATATAATTTTTGACCTAATTGTCATGCTTGGTCACTTAGCCTTGGTCGCTTTAAGCGACCAACCACCAAGGGACCAACCCTCCTAGGGACAGTTTGGTCACTCTTTGGAATTTTAGGTTTTCGAAGCCCTATATATTCCAATTTCGTTCTAATTCATCTCATAATGTTCTAAAGCCGCTAAAGAATGTGGGAAGCACCTTTGAACACTCTCATCGAAGCTAGGAAGATCCTCAAGCATTTGTTAAAGTTCCTTCCATCGAACCTTCTTCTTCATGGTTAGTAATCGCTCTCACTTTCTCTAAGTCTACTCTCTCCTCTGTTTCTACCCACCTTTGTGATTATGATGAAGGTCTCATGCCACTGCTACGACCTATCCTTCAATCCTCATAGTCTTAGAGTGAAATCCATTCACTATATTCATTCCATGAACTACACAGGATGATTTCGAAAGGAAGTCTAGTGTAACCTTCACGAATGTATATTCATTTGAAGGATTTGACTTCTACTTCATGATTGATCTATTCTTAGGATAGTTTTTGACCATGATCTATTGTTCCCTCTTTCCTAGAGTGGATTCCCATTCACTCTAGTCTTTCCGTGAAATCCGCGAACTAATATCGGTAATAGCCTATTTTATGATTCAATCGAACTTCTTTTCCGTTGACCATATATGATGCTTAGATCATGCTAGATAGTCTTCTTTTACTGTTATTGATATTCCCTTTAATTTTGGAGTGCTTCGAATCCTGGACCATGAGTTTTTGACCAAATTAGGGCTTGTTGTCAGTACACAACAAGGTTGGTCGCTTAAAGCGACCAACCATAAGCGACCAACAGTGTCAGTGACAACAACTTTCACTGTTTTGGTCAGGTTTCATCTCCAATCCTTTGGGATTTGTTCCTAATACTTAACCTATATTTGTTTAGGGTTTCTTTGGTAACTTTACCTTCTTACTTATGTTGGAATTGATATGCATGATCTTACTATTGTTCTTTGAACTTGTTTATAATTGAAACACTGCTATAACTTTGTAACTACAGTCGGATGTTACTTATGTGAATTGCTTATCCATTTTGAATATGAATGATTGGATATTATTTATATCAATTGCTTATCCGTTATGAATATGAATGATTGGATTGCGATGTGGTTGCCTAAGTTGTGACTGGGGATGGGGAATGCCCTTTTGGCATTTCTGTCTTTGGACACCAGTGGAGGTGGTATGGGATGCTTTCCTATGATGTCCCTTGGCGCTTTCCCTGATTACTAGTTGACATACTTATGGCATGTCTAGCAGATAGAACTAGAGAATGGGAGTCAACCCAAGAGTCTGAAAGGACTAGTAGGGGATATTTTGTTGATAGCCAAGTTCATAAGGAAGCATAAATAGATAATATTTTAAAAAAAATAGAGACTTTTGTAGTTAAGGCTGCACCACCACCACCAAGTCAAGCACATTTATTTTACAAATCTATTGCTATGTGTGCATGGTGTTAGTCTCCTACACATGTAATTGAGGAATGTCCTAGGTATTCTGGAGGCCAACATGAGAATGTCAGTGCGATGTTTCCAAACCCGTACAGTAACACGTACAATCCTGGGTGGAAGAATCATCCTAACTTTTCATGGTCTCAAGGGCAAAACCAAAATGGATTAAGCAATTATTCCACACAAAATCACTTTGGTGCCCCTCAAAAACAAAGTGCCCAATTTTCTCATAATCAAAATTTCCAGTTCCCTCAAGCCTCTAATTTTCAGAATGCCAATTTAGCTAGGCCTGCCAATCCACCTATTGTGCCTCGTATGCCTCATATTGCACAAAATCAATCACCACCTGGTGTCAATAGAGGTAATAATCTAAAATTTTCTCGTCTTTCTACCTTAGAGAAGAATGTGGAAGTACTTTCCAGCACCTTTATGACTTTAATGGAAAAACAAATTTCCACTCTTGCAAGTGCTTTGTCTGAGAGAGAAAAAGGTAAAATGCCTAGCCAGTCTGAGTTAAATCCTAGCACTCAGATTCAACAAAGGCCACCAAATCAAGTCAACCAAGTTGAAACCACTTCTTCTTCTTTAGAGCCAATTACTTCTGTGTATGCATTGAGAAGTGGAAAGGGGTATTTAACAGGTGAATCTCCTATTATTGACCAGAGCAAAATTAGTAACCATCTAGATGCGGAGAATGCTCAAGTATCTCCTAATGAGGGTTTGTCTAAAGAACCCTTAGAAGTTGAGGAGGAACCAATTGCTTTAGAGGTACCTAAGTCTGATGAATCATTATTTGAAACCTTGAGAAAAGAACAAACTTCAAGTGAGAGATCTTATGTACCTAAGGCCCCTTTTCCTAGCCGATTAGCAAGTACCAAAAGGAATGAAAATGTTGACAAAATTTTAGAAGTTTTCAAAAATGTGAGTGTCAACATTCCACTTTTAGATGTTAATTCTCAAGTCCCTTCTTATGCTAAGGTTCTTAAAGATTTGTGTACTCAAAAGAGAACCACAAATGTCCCAAAGAAGGCCTTTCTAACAGAAAATGTGAGTTCAATCCTTTCAGAACAAGTCCCAATTAAGTATAGAGATCCAGGAAGTCCAACAATTCCATGTGTTATTGGTGATAAGAAAATAGAACATGCTTTACTAGACTTGGGCGCTAGTGTTAATTTATTACCGTATACTGTTTATAAACAATTGGGTCTTGGGGAACTCAAACCAACCTCGGTTACTCTCCAGTTGGCTGATAGATCTATCAAAATACCCAATGGAATAATTGAAGATGTGTTAATTCAAGTAGGAGAATTTGTTTTTCTTGTTGATTTCATTGTCTTAGACACACATCCAGTTACAAATCTTAAGGACCAAATTCCTGTGATATTAGGGAAACCATTTTTAGCTACAAGAAATGCTCTTATTAATTGTCGAAATGGTCTTTTGAAGTTATCATTTGGGAATACATCCATTGAGTTCCATGTCTTTAGGTTAGGGAAACAACCAAACTTTTATGAGAATATTAGTATGTTGCAAAGCATTTCTGATGATATTGATTTCTCCATTGAAAAAGGTTTTGAGGATGATTTTTACACTTGTTTGGAAGAACTAGAGGATATAGGGAGTGATTTTTTTTTTCCTGATATGATGAGTTTGCAACAATTTAATGAACCACTTGGTAAGTTGTCTAGAAATCTTCCTGTCCCATCTGTGGTTGAGGCCCCCCAACTAGAATTGAAACCTTTGCCTTCGACTCTTCGGTATGCTTTTCTAGGCCCCAATAAAACTCTTCCTGTAATCATTGCCTCTGATCTTACCAAAGACCAAGAGGATGAACTTCTTAGTTTTCTTAAAGACAATCAAGAAGCCATAGGTTGGCAAATGACCGACATTAAAGGAATTAGTCCCTCCATAGTTCAACATCATATAAATTTGATTGATGGATCCAAACCCTCTAGGAGCCCCAAAGAAGGGCTAATCCTGTGATGAAAGAAGCCATTCACAAAGAAGTGTTGAAATGCATGGATAATGGGATTATCTATCCCATATCAAATAGCCAGTGGGTAAGCCCAGTCCAAGTTGTTCCTAAGAAGTCCGGAGTCACAGTAGTTACATCTACTACCAATGAGCTCATCCCAACTCGTATTCAAACTGGTTGGCGTGTTTGTATTGATTATCGGAAGCTTAATGTAGCCACTCATAAGGATCATTTTCCTTTTCCTTTCATTGATCAAATGTTAGAACGTTTAGCCGGCCATGCTTATTATTGTTTCCTTGATGGTTATTCTGGCTATAATCAAATCCCTATAGCACCCAAAGACCAAGACAAAACCACATTCACATGCCCATATGGAACATATGCTTATCGACGCATGCCCTTTGGGTTATGCAATGCTCCTACCACATTCCAATGGTGCATGATGAGCATATTTTCAGATATGGTAGAGGATTATTTGGAAGTATTTATGGATGACTTCTCTGTTCATGGGTCTACCTTTTCTGATTGCCTTCCCCATCTCCTCTTAGTTCTTGAACATAGTAGAGCCAAAAATTTAGTTCTTAATTGGGAGAAATGTCACTTCATGGTGAAGAATGGAATAGTCTTAGGTCGTATTGTTTCTAAGGAAGGAATTATGGTTGATAAGGCTAAGGTTGATCTTATCTCTAATTTACCATCACCTAAGAGTGTC
Organism: Hakea prostrata; assembly: GCF_041222555.1. Lineage (NCBI taxonomy): Eukaryota > Viridiplantae > Streptophyta > Magnoliopsida > Proteales > Proteaceae > Hakea > Hakea prostrata. Next base: position 9,679,450 of record NC_142605.1, read on the forward strand.
AAGGATGTTAGATCATTTCTAGGTCATGCTGGTTTTTACCGCTGCTTTATAAAGGACTTTAGCAAGATAGCCAGACCATTAACTTCATTACTTGCTAAAGATGTCCCCTTTCATTTTACCTCTGAGTGCTTACTATGTTCTGAACTATTGAAAGAGAAGCTCTCCACCGCTCCTATAATATAAGCACCAAATTGGTTAGAACCCTTTGAGTTAATTTGTGATGCTTTTGATTATGCTTTAGGGGCAGTTCTAGGTCAAAGGCTAAATAAGATGCCCACTGTGATTTCTTATGCAAGTCAAACCCTCAATGATGCACAACTTAACTATATGACAACTGAAAAATAATTTTTGGCTGTTGTGTTTGCATTAGAGAAGTTCTGCTCATATTTGATAGGTAGTCATGTAATTGTTTACACTGATCATTCAGCTATCAAATATTTGCTACAGAAGAAGGATGAAAAATCCCGACTCATTCGTTGGGTCTTGCTACTACAAGAGTTTGACTTAGAAATTAGGGACAAAAAGTGAACTGAAAATTTAGTTGCATATCATCTATCCCGCTTTTCTAATTCTAGAAAGGAAGAGAGTCCAATTCTAGAAACATTTCCAGATGAGAAATTGTTATCCGTAAACACGGTACCTTGGTATGCAGATATTGTCAATTATCTTGTGACCAATGAAACCCCATCTCATTGGTCCACCCAAGATAAATATCAGTTCCATTCATAAGTGAAATATTTTTTTTGCGATGATCCATACTTGTTTAAAATAGGTTCAGATCAAATCATTAGGCTTTGCATACTTGAGCATGGTCTGTTCTTTCATTTTTCCATGATCATGTGTGAAATCCAGCCCTAACCTGACCCTGACCTTGACCCGGTAACCCGGTTGTTTTTAGGTCCGAAGACCCGGAGTAAAGAAAGAAGCCAACTATGGGCCATCTCAGTAGAAGACATGGTGTTTGACTCTGAACCCATGGATGTTGTTGATGGAGTTCCATACTTGGATGTCTGTGTGGATTTGGAAAGGAAGCTGCAGTTGTCTGAAGATGAGATTAGTTGAAGGACTTGGAGTATTATCTGACTTGGTTTGAAGGTATTTCTTCACACTTGACATGTTACTTGATGTGTATGCAAAAGCCCATAAGGTTTAAAGCCCATTTGATCCTCCAAATCCCTGATTATTCCTTTACTGTCTGCCTTGGTCGACTGACTGGTCGAGTGGGCCACTTGACCAAGCACTCGACCAAAGGAAGGTGAAATCCGAGAAATTGTAATTTTAGGGTTTTTCACTCTTATTTAAACCCTACTTCGTATTTCTTTGTTACGGCTGCCTCCTAAACACTTTGTGAACGTGAGAACACCTCTCCGAAACTCTCTCTGGTGATTTCGAAGATTCCTCTGCAGATCTGAAGCCTCTCTTCTCTGTTCTTACAATTCAAGGTTAGTATCTCTTCTGAATTATTAATTTTCTTTTCTTGATCTTGTTCTTGATTGAGATCAGGAAGTTGATGCTGCATCCTTGCAACCATCCCTTCATGATCTCCTTCGTTTCTTTGAGATCTATGATCATCATCATGATCTCAACCCTGGCCGAAGATTTTCTTGAAACCCTAACCCTAGTATGATCTTCTGAAAACTCTTGTTAACCTCCCATGCGAGGGAAACCTCATGGGCAATGTTTCTGTTAACCTAAATTAGTTTTCCTATGATTTTCTTATTGCTTTTGGCCAATTATTTATTTTTCTTTCATTCTGTGATCTCAACCTTCTTATGGGAACCATAAGGTTGAAACCCTAATTTCTTGGGCTAGATCAAGAACCCAAATTTTCCCCATGACTTGATGTTTTTATCTTACTATATGATCCTAATATACGTTAGGAAGTTCCCCTTCGAATTTCGAATCAATCCGACTTCAAACGAGGAAGTTATGGCCAAAGCAGTCTGTACAATTCCGTACCGACTTGCTTGGTCGACGCCTTGGTCGAGTGGGGCACTCGACCAAGCACTAGACCAAAGGAGTCAGTAGCTTCATTTTTCGCCCGATTTGATTCGTTTGCTCTCTGATATTTTAGGCATCTTTCCTAATGTTGTATCTATGATTGTTAGGAGTCTATTTCCTAAGTTTGGAGTTGCTGTCTTTGATTTTTGGATCATATTCTTCGATAATCAGGTAAGGACAGTTGATTCCTTAACTACATAGGTTTCTTGTTCTCTGGTTTCTACTTTGCGAAACTATGATTTTACATACTGTTATTGTATTTTAATTCTGATCTCCTACTGTGAGAACAGTAGAACTTGTTTATGTTATCCTTTTCATTATTCATATTATATGAGTTACTTATTATTGCTTAATCTGATTTTTCTTTTACATTCTCTTGTATATGATGAATTGTTGGTTGTGTATGTCATGACTAATCTGAGAATGTGTTTGCCTAGGTATGGTTTGGGATTGGGGAGTGTCCTTTTGATGCTTCTGTCCTTGGACGTCGGAGGGAATAGTATGGGATGTTCTCCGAAGATGCCCATCGACGCTTTCCCGAATCATTGGTTGTCATACCTAGGGATGTCTAGTAGTGTATGGCTAGGATTTACCCCTGTTATATCAGACCCGAATCGGAAGGGTATTGAGACCAAACGACCCGTGGTAGCAAATGTGATTCACGGGCGCTCAAGACCGGTAACCAACCCGTGAGAGGACGGGAATCATATTGTGGGGACCATTTATTGGAGGGTTGCATATGGCTAGACTTGGGCTCATGGGCGCTCAAGACTGGTAACCAACCCGTGAGAGGACATGAGAGCTTCCCGTTTACCATATGTGGATAACCAATAGGGTTGATGAGTCCGTAGTCCGAGTTGGTCGATGCCATAGGATACGTGACTCTAGTGTGAAGGATAAGGAACCGAGTTGGTCGGTGCCATAGGGAAAGTATCCGGATCTGACATGATATAACTGACTAGATGACTTGCATTGGGCTAGGCTTTTCCCTGACATGCGCCGGTACTTATGCCAAATTCTTGTGAGAGAGTGTGTTGACTTAACCCCTTACCATGGTTTGTCCTGAGGGATGCCGGACCCACCGCCCTCTTTGGAGCCGAGTGGTCGACCTACCCAGAGTAGTACGATGCTATGACTTAAAGCATGTCTACCATAGAGACCAGCATACATAGAGTTTAGATGCATTCATACTTTATCTGTTCCATATTGCATTGCATCATGTTATGTTTTGCCACATGTTATCTATGATGTTATGTATTAACTTGCCTTACTGAGTTTCTTCGAAACCCATTCCTTTTTGTATATTTTCTTGTTAGATTATCCTGCAGGTACAGATTATTATGACGAGCAGTACAATGAAGCACAAGCCGATGAAGGGTATTACACGCAAGGTGCTGGCGACGATCAAGCTTACTCTGATGATCCCTTGGCGGATCAAGCTGCGTACTACCTTTGAAGGCAGCGTAGAGTTAGAACAGATCTGTTGGATTGATGAAGTCCATACTTATGAAGACGTCATCTATAGACTAGACTTATATTGTTAGTTTATTTATTAGTACATTGGTTTCAGTTGTATTTTCCTTTTAGACTTTCATTCTACGTTCCGCTATGTTTGTGGAGTGAGTTTCCGCCTCACTCTACTTATTTGATATCTTCGGATATCTGGTATCTTTTCCGCACTCTGATTATATCATTTATTCTTTCTTGAGTTAAATATTTTGTTTATAATGTTTAAACCTTGATTATTTCTTGTTTATGATTATGTTATTGTATATGTAGGAGGATGATTTCCTCGATACTTGATCTTCGGGGCTGTGGATCACACTCCCGGGTATGCCAGTTAGGGTACCGGCTGGGGGGATGTGACATCATTCCTATGGGGGTCATTTTGGGCCTAGGAAAACTGCAGAAAAAGTGCTTCAATGTGGGTTCTATTGGCCTACAATATTTAAGGATTCATTTTCTTTTTGCAGAGCTTACGAAGCTTGTCAATCTCTTGGTCGAGTGACCAAAAGGAACATGATGCCCCTGAATCCAATTTTAATTGTTGAAATTTTTGATGTCTAAGGTATTGATTTTATGGGACCATTCCCTAATTCTTACGGGAATCTATATATTCTGTTGGCTGTCTATTACGTGAGCAAATGGATAGAGGCCATAGCTTGTAAATCAAATGATCACAAAGTGGTAGTCAAGTTTTTAAGGGAAAATATCTTCTCTCGTTTTGCCACTCCTCGTGCTTTGATTAGTGATAGGGGCAAGCATTTTTGTAATCGGCCTTTTGAGGCCTTGATGAAAAAGTATGGAATCACCCGTAAGCTTGCTACTGCATACCATCCGCAAACGAGTGGTTAGGTAGAGGTTTCCAATAGACAGTTAAGCCAGACTTTAGAAAAGACAGGTAACCCCACTCGTAAGGATTGGTCAAATCATTTGATTGATGCTTTATGGGCCCATAGAACTGCATATAAGACGTATTTGGGTCAATCCCCATACCATTTAGTGTATGGTAAAGCTTGTCACCTCCCAGTTGAAATAGAGCATCAGGCTTTCGGGGCAATCAAGAAGTTGAATTTTGATCTTGACGATGCGGGTATCCATCGTCGTATCCAACTATTTGAGTTGGAGGAACTTAGAAATGAAGCCTATGAAAACTCAAAGATTTACAAGGCTAAAACTAAAACCTTTCATGATAAGCATAATGTTAGGAAATCATTTTCTATTGGTGATAAGGTTTTGTTGTACAATACTCGGCTACATTTGTTCCCAGGAAAATTGCGAACTAGATGGGAAGGTCCATTTATTATTCATCGTGTTTTTAACCATGGTGCTATGGAAATAGTTGATCCTCATTCTAACCAAATTTTCAACATTTAAAGCCTTTCCTTGAAATGCCAAGTGTTGATAGTGTAGAGATCATTGATCTCTATGAGCCTTTTTACACTGGTGATTGAGAAACTCCAAGGTATGCTCTCTTTTGGCTTGCCCTTATTCTTCTTTTCATCATGCATTGAGGACATTGCATTACTTAAGTGTGTGTGTGGGGGGGGGGGGGGTATAGCTTCTTTGTAGATTTTAACTTAGACTTTTGGTTAGTATACATACTCTTTCAATTGCTATGATGTGTGAAATGAGAGTGATTTTGGTACCCATCATGAACACATAAAAACCCTATTGAGAGGAAGGTAAGTTGTATATATGTTGAGATGAGACTTTCTTTAGAAAAATAAAAGGCTCTTAACTTAAGGCGTTGGACCATCTACGAGTTTTGTGAGTCCTTGTTTCTTTGGCTAGAAGTTGAGATCAATTTTGTGTATGGCATGACAAAAGAAAAAAGAAAAAAAAAAAAAAAAAGAGTAGAAAGTAAAAGTTGAATTCCTTGGAACTAGACAGGGCACTACGACTCAGGAATCGAGGTGACTTGATCGAAACTCTTAGGAAGGAGATTATTGAAAAGAACTCTCGCATCACTGTCTATGTGGGCATATGCAAAGCAAAGCTACAAAGTAACTTGGGTTTCTGGTATTTGCTCCACCATGTCATTCAAGCCAACCGTAGTGGAGTAAAGTAGAGTTCACTACTCAAAAGAAAAGAGAGATAAATATAAGCGTCATCAATGCCTTGGTAAAATTGTTTGGTCAAAAATACTTCAAAACCTTAGTCCTTGGTCCCCTTACTTTATGAGTGGTTTTGCTTAAAGGAGAGGTGTACTTGAAAGATATAAGGTGAGTCTTTGATTGAGATATATGCTAAGTCTCAAGAACCAATATGGGGTAATAAAGTTCAAGTGTGGGGGATCTTAAATCAATGGTGAGAAAAATTGCCATAGCTATTGATTCTGTATAAGTACTTACCAATTGTTAGAGTTGGAATTTGCAATGTATATTTTGTGCTAAATTGGAATTTTGGATGTATATTCTCTGCAAACATCCACGAGACAAAACTCGTCCTCTAGGGGTAACCTAGTGGTTTAAAGGCCTGTTGCACATGCTAAGTGTAACCGTGATTCCTACGAAAATGAGTTAGGATTTATTTTGTTGCACTAGTTTCTTACCTGCATTTGTATTTTTCTTTCATTTTTTCTTGAGGACAAGCTTAGTCTAAGTGTGGGGGAATTTGATGAGCACATTTATGTGTGAAATCTTAGGGCATAAAGCATGCATTTTATACACTTAGAGTGGAGTTACCTTGGGTTTTATGTTATTTTTGTAGATTTTAAGACTTTTCAAGATTTAAGCAAATATTTGGAGTTTTGGGCTTGAATCATGCTATTTTACATGTCAAGAAGTCCATTCAAATTCTCAAATGCGAAAATGGGCCTGATCTGGAGCATGATGGGCTAGAGATGTGTGATTATGGGCCAACTCCGAAATATTGAAGAGATAAAGAAGGCAAATTTGATCTACGACTGAGATTTTAAACATGGTAAAAAATTCGAGGGAAACTCAAGTTTCGATCGGGTGAAAATGGGAAACTTAGGTGGAAACTTGGGAAATTTCGAGGAAACCGAGGACTTTTCCATACAAGTTTCGACAGGTTTTAGAGAGTATTTTGGGGTGGGATCCTGTATTTAAGCTAATTAGAGTATAAAGAATACATATGTTGTATTTTGCTAAAAAAATCAATGTAGATATGTCATTCAATGTACATAACATCAATGTAGAGTTGTCCAAAAAGTACATTATAAACTTAACTACTTAAGCACATAACATTCAATATATAATTTCGAACTTCAAAATAGTTGACAATAAAAGGAAAATACAACTTAGTGTTAAGAGGAGTGCCAAGAGTGGATTCATCCTGTGAGCTGAGTAGTACTATGCCTGTAACATCCTCTCCTCCAACCAATGAATATAGACATCCCATGACACTTTATGCCTATGGTTGTCAAGTTAATCGACAACTATAACTTTATGAGTCTAGTCATCAATATGCTTAAGATAACCAACCTGAGGGAATACGCACATTGGATAGGGAACTCCTGATGGAGGGGGTATTTGGGGAAACATGAAATAAACAAAAAAATTGAAAATTTGGAAAAGCTACAAAATTTACAGGAAAAAGTCCCAAGTTTCCACAAAATTTCCCAGGTTTCCACGAAATTTCAAGTTTCCATGAAATTTCCTAGGTTTCCACGAAACTTCCTAAGTTTCTACGAAATTTCCCAAGTTTCCACGAAATTTTCCAAGTTTCCCACGAAATTTCCTAAGTTTTCCACGAAATTTGGGAATTTTTTTACTCATGAACCAGTTGGTCCAACTGGGTTGGACCAAGTTTCGACAGGTTTCGACAAGTTTGGATGAAATTTCGACAGTTTTGATTGAAATTGAGGACTTTTTTTCGGTCCTCATGAGTTTCATTTCGCATTTTCCAAAATGGAAAATTTCGGTGGAAATTTCGCAAGTTTCGATGGAATTTTGTTCTATGATTTTAAATCAAATCTACGGAGATATTATTGAGAGAGTCCAAATGGAAAAGAGCCCTTGCATACCTCAATATCTTATTTCCTATCTTGGATTTAATTAAAGAAAGAAAAAGAGGAAAAGAATTATATTCAGAAAGCGAAAAATCCCGTTTTTGAATGCCTCTGTCCAGTTTCGATCAAACCCTTCATCGAACGGTCATCCGATGTCTGATCGTGCTGATTTTTGTAGGAGAGCTTCAAAACTACTTAAATCTCAAATCCAATGGTGGAATTATGCATATGATCTCTCTAAGTCGTCGCGATTAGTATGTCAAAACCCTAATTGGCTGAGTCAGATAGAAACCCTGAGTTTTATTCAAATTCAGCCGTGCTTCATATCTCATGTAAACTCTATAAAAGGAGAGCATACTCCATCAAAGGAGAACGTGTTCTAGAGCTTAGTAGAAGCATTCTTTCTTCTCTCTTCAGTTTATTTAGGCTTTCTCTAGTTTTCTTTGCTTGCATTTGTGAGATTTAAATTTTCTAGATTGAATGTTTAGGTTTAATTTTTTTATGTAATGCAATTCAAGTTCAAGTTTCAAGTTTTGAGATTCGTTTTTCTCTGAGTCTAGCAATTGCAGATTTAGATCATTCTAGATCTAAATCTGGTTGTTAGGGTTGGTTGAGATTCGAATCGTTTGTTCAATTCGCAAGTAAGTAACCTTCTTTATTAATCTTCTCTCCTCCCTCCATTCCCGCTTCTATCTACCCCTCCATATTCTTAATTTAGGATTTACTTTCAGCATTTATTTATTGTTCTCCCATCCCCTAGATCCTTAATCAGAGATGCCTACAGTCGTGCCTCTCTTTGGTTAAGGCTTCGTTTTCCTTTTATTGCTTTGTTATTTACTTTCTGCACTGTTTTTTTCTCTCTTTAATATCCATTCCCTCGATCGGTGGACTATAAGCTACGGCAAAAGGTCCACGGTCAAAGTCATTATTATTATACTCCCCTTCCCTCGATCCAGAGCTAACACTCGGATCACTTCCCTTTTCCTTTTATTTTTATTTGTTGCATTTTTTTCCTATCTTTTATTTATGCACTGATTGTGTTTAATTTATTTTTCGTTTCAATTCGATTGCATTAGATGTATAGATTAGGATCGCTTAGTTTAATTAATTAGTTAACAAAAATTGAATCATTCCACTCTCGCATTACTGTTAAGAAGTTGAATTCTAAGTGACATATCTCCTTGAGATCGACCCGTTAGCTACATGATACCGTGCGCTTGCGGTTACTTTTAAATTTCACAAACACTTTTCACCAGCATATCATCAACGTACACCTCCATATTTCTGCCAATCTAATATGGAAATATTTTATTTACTGCTCGCTGATATGTCACTCTTGCCTTCTTCAGACCAAAAGGCATTACTTTATAATAGTAATTGTCTCTCTCTGTCATGAAGGCTGTATATATTTTATATCATCTGGGTGCATTAGGATTTTATTGTACCCGGAATACACATCCATGAAGCTGAGCATTTCTTGCTCGGCAGTTGCATCGATAAGGAAATCTATTATGGGAAGTGGGTAACAGTCTTTCGGACATGCTTTGTTGAGATCAGCGTAATCCATGCACATCTGCCATTTGCCATTAGCTTTTTTGACCACATTAGCTTAGCAAGCAGGATGATTAATCCTTCTTATAAAATTTGACTCTTTGAGCTTCTGTACCTTTGTTTGAATTGCCTCATGTTTCTCCGTAGAGAAATTTCTCCTTTTCTGGATGATTGGAATTGCTTGAGGATCAATGCATAACCTATGCTCGGCTATTCGTCTGTCTATGCCCGGCATATCAGTTGCCAACCATGTAAAGACATCAGAGTTATTTTTTAGGAATTTTTCTAGTTCAACCTTGAAATTTGCTTCTTGTTCGGCTCTGATCATTGTTCCTTGAGTAGGATGTTTAGGGTTAAGGATAATCCTTTCAAGCTTCTCAACTAGCTCTGCTCTCTGCATGATGTCTTCATCTCGATCATCCCTTACTTCAACCAACATGGTTGAGCTTGTCCTAGCTTTCTTTCTCATGTAATTGACGCAGTTTAGTTGACTTGATTTCTGATCAACACTACATTCACAAATACCATTAGAGGTCAAAAATTTCATCTTCATGTGCAAGGATGATACCACAACTTCTAGTGCACAAAGGGTTGGTCGACCAAGGATCACATTGTAAGCTGATAGATCCCGTACGACCATAAAATTTGATTGGACAACCTTGTCCCTAGGATGTTCTCCTACTTGAAGGTCTAACCTGATGGTGCTCTCTGCTTGAGTTGATGATCCGGTAAATCCGTAAAGATGAGCTCCACATGGGACGGGCATACTTTTGTCTAGCTTTAATTTTTTTTAAAGGCTTCAAGAGATAAAATATTTGCTGAAGAACCGGTGTCGACCAGAACTCTATGAACTTCAGTTCCAGCCAGGATAACTTTTATTAGCAGAGCATCATCATGAGGAGTCTTGACTCCTTGCATATCTTTGGATGAGAAAGTAATCGGACCTGAAGTCACTTTTTCCTTTGTTCTCTCTATTTTTGTATTCCCTATGTATTGAGCCTTTCTTTTTGTCTACCGAACAAACTCCTCGGTTGGACCACCAAAAACTATGTAAATAGGAGATTGTTTGGTGCTATCCTCGCCATTCTTTGGTTGATCCCTATTCATATTTTGACTCCTTTCTTTAATTGGGGACCTGGCTCTCTTTCTTCCTCCCATAGGTGGTTGGTGAGCTCTTTGGTTTATTTAGACGTATTTCTTCAACTGTCCTTGCGAGATTAATCTTTCAATCTCTTCTTTTAGTTGCCTACAATCATCGGTCCAATGCTTGTGATCTTTATGGTACTCACAGTATTTGCTTCTATCACGCTCTTCTGGTCGAGAATATAATTTATTTGGCCTTTGAAACATCCCTTGGCTCTTGATTTGCATCAATATTTCTGACCTTCTTATATTTAAAGGAGTATACATTCCTTCTGACTACTTCATAACATCAAGTCGTCCACCTTTGGTCGGATTCCTGTTTGGTAGTGGCTTGTTTCGACTACCCATAACAGGTCGACCACTATTGGTCGGCTCTGTCTTTCGTGACTCCAATGTTTCTGAGATTTTTGCTTTGCTTATTACATTACTCAAGTAATTCTGCGTATGTTTTGGGCATGTCTAGCAGCAGGCACTCGAATAGTCCTTCATAAGTTAGTCCTTGATATACAACATGAAAAGCTATTTTGTCATCTAAATTCTCAATTCGAATAGTTGAATTGTTGAACCTTCGAAGATAATTTATGACTGACTCCGTTCGGCTTTACTTGATGGAGAATAATGTATCTTCTCTTTTCTTGGCATTGACTCCGCTTTGAAAACGTGATAAGAATACTCAACCTAGGTGGTCGAAATCCTTGACCAAACCGTTCTAGAGTCCTAGGAACCACTCAGATGCTGCTCCAATCAGGGATGCTGGAATATCTTACACATAGCAAATTTGCTATTTGTAATGCATGATATGGTGTTGGGGACATCTTGTTCTATCAAACATGGTGAAGGTTGGACACTTGAAGTTCTTTGGCATCTCTGCCTCAGAGATTTTTTTAATGGAAGGATTTCCCTTGAGGACGGAGGAAAGAGCATTTTTACCTGAATCTTTCATCTTCTTTAATTTTTCGTCTACTTCCTAAAATCGCCTGTTGACATACTTAGCATGTTCGGCTTGAGTCTCTTTGTTTACTTCTTCATGCTGATATTTACCCACACGACGGGTACTGTTGTGTCGATCTTCTTGCTCAAATCAGGTGGAGGATCTTTAGTTGGTCCCTCACCTGGTACTCGTGCTTTTTCTCCTACCTTCTCTTTACCTTTGTTCGGGTCTCTCTGGGATGGTCTCGTTGAGTGGTTGGCGATTGATATTGGAACTTCTTTATGCTTTGATGGTCGGTCTTCTCTGGTTTTATCAGGATCAATCTGATTAACCTGTTGACCTGCTCCTGGGGCGATTTGATGACGAATGCTTACCCTGACCAGCTCGTTTAAACTTGAGATTTGCTTTTGAAGATCATTGAACTGATCTATAGTGACGAACTGGTTGGGTGGTGTTGGCAGAACATCGTGCTTGGGAATTTTATCAATCCCTGGCAATTTCTGCCCTTTATTGATCTCTTTCTCTCCGCTTGATTCGTCCCCAACAAGTATGCCTGATCTAGTCTGCACCATGACTTTTAGATCAGTTTCCCACAGATGGTGCCAACGTTGTTGCAGAATTCGATCTCTCTTGGTCGATCGAACGAACCTGCAAAAACGTGCTCCACCAATGTGGTTGAGTATCGTCTCCGACGAACAAATTAGTATTCTGTCAATCAATCTCTAAGTCCTTAGAATAACTTAAGAGTGCATACCTTATGACCATGTTAACATGTCTTTATATAGTTTTCATAGGGCGGTTACCTTCAGAGTCCTTGTTTTAGAGTCGTATCAGGAATATGTCTTCTTCCGTTAATTGAACTCTACTCGAACAATTTGAGAGAGATTGACATGGACTCAATCTCTTAAATGTTGTGATGTCTAATTCTTTATCGTTTGTGTTGACCCGGGTTCAGCTGGTGTTGGGGTGGTTTGCTTGGTCCTAGTGTTTGACCAAATCAAAATTGGTTCGACCATTACCCATTCCGGGTCGACCATAACAGCATACATCAAAATATTATACAAAATTCAACCATTTAAACCCTTTTCTTGAATTCTCATACCCTCAAGAAAAAAAATTCAGATTTTCGATTTTTTTTTTCAATTTATAAATACACAGGTCTAATCATTAGAATGCTTCAAAACTTCTGAGATTTCCCTAGATATCATTACCTAAGTTTTTTTCAAGTTATTCCAATATTTTGCATCTCACGTATCAAGAATTTGCCCCATCTATCCAGACATCCCATCACTGTAGATTATTCAAAACTATTCAACTGCAATAACGGTCTTTTTTTTTTTTAGTGTATTTCAATCAAGTACCCCAAACTGTTTGCGAATAATTCAATAACAAAGGAAAATAAATTCTTGAGGAACACTAGGACGAATTGATCAATTTTTATTTCTTTATTTTGATTAGTTCCATATTAAACCATTTCTTTTGAGTGTTAAACGTGTTACATTAAAAGCTAGTTACTTGTTTTTACTTTTTTTTTTTTGGTGAGTCATTGGTATGTACAATGCTCCTCAGGATTTCTTTTCTTTTCTTTTCATTAATAACTTTGAAAAGGAATTAAGTCCTTGTTAGGTCAAGATTCCTTGTCAATCAATTCTCTAGGTTGCCTGAAACTAACACTTATCTTCTAAAGTTGGGCTTCTCTTGAGGTGATTCAAGACATTCATAATTTGATTCTAGCTATAATTCTGTCTGATTTAGATGGATTGGGAAAGTTTCAAAATTTCAAGTAGATTTTCTTGCAAAAGGTTGCTCTAAGCTAAATCTGTCAAGAGTTTGGTGGGTCAACCACCTTAGTTAATTATTAATTCAGTTCTGGATTAAATTATAACGTTAGATGCTTTTGCTTAGTAAAATTCTACTTTTGATTAAAAAAATAATAAATTATATAATACTATTTGAAAATGAAATGAAAGCCAATCATTTACATTTGTAGCAGTATCTATCTCGTTCGAAAGCTAGATATGTAATAACCCCCGTAACTCTAACCCGTGATCTATATTGCAGGTCCGAGTACCCGAAGTTCTAGCCGGAAGAAGATGTGGGCTATTTAATTGAAGCCCATAATCCATACCCTAAGCCCATGGATCTAGATATTGCTTATGAAGAACCAACCTTATTGGGAAACCGAAGAAGATCCAATGGAAACCTTGATGAACTGGGAAGGTGGATTTTTTTTACTTGAGTCAAGTCGAGTTTGATGATGTCAAAAATCAAGGTAAGAATCCCCCACGCGTTGGTTTAAGTTAATTTGGTGTTGAAGATCAACCGGATGAGCAAAGCACCCAAGTACTGAAAAGTGCTAGGGGCGGTTGCTTAAGGCGGTAGATTGACCAACCAACAGCCCCAAGCGACCGGTCTGTCTGGTTGCGAGATTTAAACCCTGATTTGCCCCCGATCCTCTATAAATAGTCATCCATGAGCTAATGTCTCATTATTTTATTCATGGAGGCTACTGTGGACGATTGGGAGACTATGTACACTTGGTTGGTGGTGAAGAACCCTCGAATTGTGAAGAAGGCTTGCATCTCGCTTGGACTTTTAGATCTTTAGAGGTTAGTTTAACACACTCTCTTCTTACTTGAATTCTTTATTGTTAGAGAGTTGTTCCTCCCTCCTCTAAAATTCTATAGTAGTGAGTTGGAGTGTTTAGAATCCTTCCCATTAATGATCGCGACTAGATCACGTCCGAAGATGGATTTCTATATTCGAATCAAGGGCTGATTTTGTCGAAGAAGATGAAGTGGATTTTGAATCTTATTTTCTATAATTTGGATTGTGATAACCTATCTGGAGTTTTAAGGACGAAATTTGGATTTGAATCATCCCAAAGTCAAATCGAGGATGGGTGATCAAAAGTCTGAATTTCAGACTTAGAATTATGCCCGAGAAAGTGGCGGTCGATCAAGGCTGTGGAAGCCCAACCAACTGCCCTAAGTGACCGGCTGGGTCACAGTGGCCATGTACTAGTTTGATTTTTGCCTTGTTTTGATCTTAGACTTTAATGAAACTTCTTGACCCTAATCTAGGTGATCCTTTGAGGTCTGCTAGAGTAGTTACTGGTGAGGTTTAATATGTTTCTTAGTAGTTTTTCTGCTTAGATAGGTAAGGTTACAATTGCATATATGGTTTGACATATGATATGATAAACTATCTATCACTTTAAACATATATGTAATCTTATAACATGTTGTAATAGCAGTTACATATGATTTCTTGATGATAACATGCTGTTGATGATGTTAGATGTATTTGATTTATTATTGGTTATGGAATGATGTGTTTGGTGCAACTATGATTGAGGGTATATATATATGAGTCATATATATATATGAGTTATCTAGTTCTATGAACATTTATTCATTACTTGTTCAATATAATTAGAATGATATGAGAAGAGAAATCCTCCCTGGTAGGATGACTATGCCACTACAGGCTATACTCCTATTCATTTTCATTATTCAATATTTTTGGTCATCTATATTGGGTTTATCAATATTGGGTTTTCCTAGCTTGGGATATCAGGGACTGTGGTATGGGATGATGTTCTATGATGCCCCTAGCACTATCATGGTTGCTGGATTACATACCTAGGAGGTCTAGATTGCATGGTTAGATATTCTTATATGCTACTACCCTTTTGGCAGGGGTATGGAAGCTGAATGACCCGTGATAATAGTGACGTGACTTTGTTTCATCCTACAGTGGTAGCCAGTTTGTGCGGAGACTCAGTGGTCCATTGTTGATCATGCAATGGTAAGGTTGGATATGTTAGGGTTGGGCTAATGGGCACACAATAAGCGGCTTGGGAGTCATGAGGGGACATGAGAGCATCCACCCCAACAATATGTGGATGACCATAGTGTCACATCCACCCAGCTGGTTGTGATCCACAGCCCCAAAGAACAAGTATTGAGGAAATCATCCTCCCACATGGATAATAATATAATCATGAACAAGATATAATCAATGTGTAATAACATAAACAAGAGATCAAGATGAGAAGAGAGAATAACAATATAATCAGAGTGCGGAAATAATGATACCAATATATAATAATAAAAAATGTAGAGTGTGCAGAAAATCACTCCACAGAATACAGCGGAAATGTAGTTCAAAAGTCAAGAAGAAGATTACAACCGATTCCAAAAGAAAGGAAGGAAAAGAAGTAATCAAACTAAACTAGAGTGTCTTCTACTTTATAAAGAACGTCTTTATAAACATAAACTTCAGAAATTAAGCACGGCCGCTTCCACTCCACGGTAGGGCTAATCATGGTACGTAGCATGATCATACGAGGGATCATCATCGAGATCTTCGTAACTGCCAACACCTTGCGTGAAGTATGCTTCTTCAGCTTGCGCTTACTCGTACTAGCCATCATAGTAATTAACACATGTAGAATAATCTAACAAAATGTATTTGCACAAAAAGGAGTGAGTTCAAAAGAACTCAGCAAGGCAAGTTATTCCACAACAACATAAATAACATGGCAGCAAAACATAGCATGATGCAATATGATATGAAACAGATAATGTATGTATGAATCTAACTCTATGTATGCTGGTCTCTATAGGAAGACATGCTTTAAGTCATAGCACCATAATTCTTTGGGTTGGTCTCAAATTACTCATCATCGGTTAGTAATGGGTCCAGCATCCCTCGGGATATCCCATGGCTGGGGTTTAAGTCCCCACTCTCTCACATCACCATTGGTCTAAGTACTGTCACATGTCAAGGTAAAGCCTAGCCAAAGTCTTCTACTTAGTTATATCAACTCAGGTCTAGATACATCCATTTCTTGCCTTGGGCTATCCTTTCCAGTATCCTTTTGACTAGAGTCAGCATAGTCCTGGATTATGGACTCATCAACCCTATTGGTCATCCACAAATAATAAATAGGAAGCTATCATGTCCTCTCACGTCCTCTCACGGATTAGCTACCGGTCTTGAGCCCATAAGCCCAAATCTACTATTTGCAACCCTACCAATAAATGGCCTCTTACGAGTATCCACAATGTGATTCATGTCCCCTCACGAGTTGGCTACCAATCTTGAGCACCCACAAACCCCCATTGCTACCACGGGTCGTTCGGTCTCAATGCCCTTCCGAATCGGGTCTAATATAACAGGGATATCCTAGCCAAACACCGCTAGACAAGCCCTAGGTATGACAACCAATAATCTGGGAAAGTGTCAAAGGGCACCATCGGAAATATCCAATAATATTGCCACTGATGTCCAAGGACAGAAATGTCAAAAGGACACTTCCCAATTTCAAATCATACCTATTCAATCACATTCCCAATTCAGTCATAACATACACAACCGATATCTCTTCATATAGATAGATGCATATAAACATGATCAATCGCATATGTAAATGACTAGAATAAGTATTCATAATAACAAAAGAATACATGAATATGGTACTATTGTACTTGAAGTACTACAACATTAATATAATATAAAGAAAGTACAATAATGGTAGTGAATCTAATAAATTCCCAAAATAGAAACTAAGATTCAAGCAATCTATTTAATTATGGAAACAATTGTCCTTACCTTAAATATCTTCGATGAATATCCAAAGATCAAAGAGAATGGTTCCAAACTTAGCAAATAAACCCTAGACAAGCATATATACAACATTAGGTAAGAGGCCTAGAAGATCGGAGATCAAATGAATCAAATTGGACGAAGAACACAATTACTGTCAGCCTTGGTCGATTGGGTGGTAGCTTGGCCCAATCGGCCAAGCAATCGACCACCTGGACAGTAGTACACAACAAAAATCTGATTTTTGATCCGAAACTCATTCTACAAGATCCGAAACACTACGAAACTTGGAGAAAACCTCTAAAATAGTAATCTAACACTAAAATAGCATAGATTAGACACTGACAATGATCAAAAACAATACTTACTAATTTGAAGACATGCTTTCTAATTCGGTAAAATTCATAGTTTTGTATGAAAACACGCTATGAACTCAAGAGAAAAACTAGAGATGATGGGATCTCATTCTAGTAGAACATAATCAATAGATCATACATGAAACTATAATGCAAAACAGATCTAAAATGCTAGAGAAATCAAATCGAAAGAATGATCATGGAATCATGAAGAAGTCACAAGGATCATGGTTAAGATCAATACGAAGATCATAGTACTATAAGAATGAATGGAGATTGTAGAAGAGATGGTTGCAAGGATGCATCATCTTCTTCATAATCTCAACACAGAGAATAAAACATAGTAAGAGTAGATCAATACCATACAAGAGAGATTACTAACCTTTGATTGAAGAACAAGAGATGGAGTACTTGAGATCTTGCAAGAGTTCTTCACAAACACCAAGGAGAGGCTTTGAGAGAGTCTTTCCATGTTCTCTTAGGGTTTTAGAAACAAAGGAGGCTAAGAAACACGTACTTCTATTGTATAAACCACCAACAGACCTAACAGAGGATCTTTGGCAGATTATGTCCCTGTTGGTCGATTGGCCCAATCGACCACCACAGCAAGGCCAAAACAGGGAAATGAAGGTCCAAATCAAGTCCAAACCCAATGAGCTTCTCCCAACACAACATATGACTTACCTAATATAGAGGAATGCCCTCAAATCATGTCCAACTACACTTTAAGTCCATCAACTAGTCTCATCTTCATCAAGGTGCAGTTTCATTTCCAATTCCGACAAAGCTTCCAACAAGTATGGAACACCATCATCAACTTCCATGGGTTTTGGGTCAAACACCATGTCTTCCACTGAGATGGCCCATATTTGGATTCTTCCTTTACTTCGGGTCTTCGGACCTACAAACAACAGGGTTTTCGGGTCAAGGTTAGGGCTAGGATTCACATTCTCCCCCCTTAAAAGAAATTTCGTCCTCGAAGTTGAAAGCGTACCTGGGCTTCCAAAAAGATGAGGAAACTTCTCCTTCATGTCTTCTTCCTTCTCCCAAGAAGCTTCTTCAAGGGTTTGATTCTTCCACCGAATCTTTACCAGAGGGATGGTACGATTCCGCAACTGTTTGTCCTTCTTGTCTAGGATTTCAGCTGGGTCTTCATCCTAGGTAAGATCAGCACTAAGTCCTTCGGGTGCTTGTTGTAGTATGTGTTCCAGATTCTCTCTATATACTTCCGAAGCATTGAAACATGAAACATATTATGAACTCCAGCAAGAGATGGAGGTAAGGCCAAACGGTATGCGACAACCAACCTATTCAAAAATCTCAAAAGGTCCAATAAAATGAGGGCTAAGCTTTCCTTTAATATTGAATCTCTTCACACCCTTCATAGGTGATACCTTTAGGAAAACTTTCTCCCCAACTTGAAATTCCAAATCGGTCCTTCTCTTATCAGCATAGGATTTCTGTCTTGACTGAGCAGACTTAATACTTTCTCTTATCATATCAACTATCGCACTTGTAGCTTCAATCATTTCCGGACCTAAGACTTTTCTTTCACTGGTCTTAGTCCAGTACAAAAGTGTCCTACAAGTGTTACCATACAGAGCCTTGAATGGAGCCATGCTTATTGTTGCTTGATAACTGTTGTTATAGGCAAACTCAACCAAAGCTAAGTGTTAATCCCAATTGGGACCCATATCCACAACACAAGATCTAAGCATATCTTCCAAAATCTGAATTGTTCGCTCCAATTGTCCATCAGACTATGGATGATGAGCAGTACTCAAATTCAACTAGGTTCACAAGGCCTTTTGCAAACTATTCCAAAACCTTGAGGTGAACCTAGGATCACGATCAGAAATAATACTCACAGGCACTCCGTGCAGACGAACTACATTGTCCACATAAAGTCTAGCTAGCTTATCCAAAGTATGAGTGATCTTCATAAGAATGAAATGGGATGATTTGGTCAACCTATCAATGATTACCCATACTGTTTCATTACCTTTACTTGTCCGAGGCAAGCTAGTCACGAAGTCCATAGAGATATCTTCCCACTTCCAACTAGGAACAGGAAGGGGCTGAAGTAATCCAAATGGAGGTTGTCGAATGGGTTTCACACGCTGACAAGTCTTACACTTGGCCACAAAATCTTCCACATCGGCCTTCAAACCAACCCACCAAAAATGTTCTCTTAAGTCCTTGTACATCTTGGTGCTTCCAGGGTGAACTGTGAAAATAGACTGGTGTGCTTCCTTTAAAATCTCCTTCTTCATTTCAACATCCGAAGGCACACAAAGTCTTCCTTTAAACAATAAGGCACCGTCCATAGATATACCGAAGTCAAGATCCAAATCAGGGTTTGAAGAAATCTTCTCAATCTTTTCTTTCAATTCCTAATTAGAAGCTTGCAGAGCAACAATTCTATCTCTATGGGTGGACCTTGCCGTCATGGCAGAAAGAAAAATTCCAAACCAAGCTCCGAAATCGAAAACAACAATGGTTGACTCAAGGCATTCAAATCCAACTCTATTCTTTTACTTTCCTGCTAAGAGCATCAGCAACCACATTCGCTTTACTAGGGTGATACTGAATGTCACAATCATAATCAGAGACCAATTCTAACCATCTTCTTTGTCTCATATTTAACTCCTTTTGGGTAAATCAGTACTTCAAACTTTTATGATCTGTGAAATTAGCAATTTTCTCACCATAAAGGTAATGTCTCCAAATCTTCAAAGCAAAGACAACTGCGGCAAGCTCTAAATCATGAGTGGGGTAATTCCACTCATATTCTTTCAATTGCCGAGAAGCATAGGCTACGAATTTACCATGTTGCATAAGAACGCAACCCAAACCAATCTTTGACCCATCGGTATAGACTGGTCAAACCACCGAGTCATTAGGTATAGTCAAAACCGGGGCACTTGTCAATCTATCCTTCAATTCTTGAAAATTCTTCACACAAGCGTTAGACCAAAGAAACTTCTCTTCTTTTCTAGTTAGCTTAGTCATAAGGGCAGCCAACCTAGAAAAGTTCTCAATAAACCTTCTATAGTATCCCGTCATTCCTAGAAAACTTCTTATTTCCGTCACAGTCTTTGGTCTTTCCCAATCGGCAACCGCATGTACCTTTTCGGGGTCAACACGAATACCTTCAATTGAAACCACATGGCTGAGAAATACAACCCTTTTGAGCCAAAAATCACACTTGCTAAACTTAGCATAAAGCTTCTTTTCCCGTAGTCTTTGCAAAGTGAAATTTAGATGCCTTACATGCTATTCTTCACTCTTTGAATAAATCAAGATGTCGTCGATGAAGACTATCACAAACTTATCAAGCACTTCATGAAATACTCGGTTCATGAGGTCCATGAACAAAGCGGGGGCATTAGTCAAACCGAAAGGCATGACTCTAAACTCAAAGTGACCATATCTTGTTCTAACAACTCTCTTGAAAATATCACTTCACTTCACTTTCAACTGGTGATATCCAGATCTCAAGTCAATCTTCGAGAACACGGATGCACCTTTCACCTAATCGAAGAGGTCATCAATCCTGGGTAGTGAATATCTATTCTTGATGGTCAACTTGTTCAACTCCCGGTAATCAATGCATAGACACATGCTACCGTCTTTCTTCTTAACAAACAAAACTGGAGCTCCCCAAGGTGATACACTAGGCTGTATAATACCTCTAACTAAGAGCTCATTTAGCTGGTTTTGTAGTTCTTTTAGTTTGGTAGGAGCCATTCTATACGGCTTTAGATACCCAAGCAGCTCCAAGGATTAAATCAATAGAAAACTCAACATCTCTATCAGGGGGCAGCCCTGACAGATCATCCGGAAAAACATCCACGAAGTCACAGACAACTTTGACTTCTTCTATCTTCTTCTCTTCCTTAACCTTGCTTCCAGGTGAAGCATCTTCCACTAATGCACAGACTTGCATCAAGTGATCAAGGTCTTCTTACCAATTCTTCCTTTCTCGCCTTGAAATTCAAAAACTGAATTTCCACAAATCTGAAACTGATTTTTCTTCGAAGAACAAAGAATTATAGCTTTATGGGCTGTCAACCAATCAATTCTCAAAATGACATCCAAGTCCTTCATATCGAGAAGTACTAAATTGGCTTCCAAATTCTTCTCACAAACCAAAACAGGACATTTATCTAACACTTTATCTAGTTTCACAATAGATCCAGTAGGAGTACTAATCATCAAACAACTAGATAGATTCTTGGGTGTTAGGTCAGTCTTCTTAATGAATGCAAATGAAATGAATGAATGAGATGCACCCGTATCAAATAAAACAAATGCAGGTATAGAAGCAACTAATAATGTACCTGTTACCACATCATGGTTCACATCTTGTTCAGTATCGAAAATCCTGAACACT
Source organism: Hakea prostrata (assembly GCF_041222555.1). Lineage (NCBI taxonomy): Eukaryota > Viridiplantae > Streptophyta > Magnoliopsida > Proteales > Proteaceae > Hakea > Hakea prostrata. Next base: position 9,700,917 of record NC_142605.1, read on the forward strand.
CTTCCGGAAGGAGGGGCAAGAGCACTCTTCGCTACAGGGGTTGACGGCTGAACCGACTTCTTAGGACAAGCACGAGCGAAGTGCCTGGCTTGCTTATAGAAGAAGCAAACAGGGTCCCTTGGTCCAACTGGAGTCGCTACAACAGGGGGCTTCTAAAACCATGGGTCTAGGATTAGCATTCACAAATCTAGCATTAGGAATATTCACAGCTTGTCTATTCCCACCATGCTGACTATGCTAGCCAGCATGCGAAAAATCCAGAACTTTGACCTACACTCCTAGGTTGAAATGCAAGAGTAGGGTATGGTGTAGGTCTAACAAATGACCACTGAGTACGGTTAACTAAGCCAGGATTCATTGACTGCCATGGTCTTTGCACGCGAGCACTCTCCTTCTTAGTCTCTTCCAACTTTTCGAATTCTAAACCACTTGCGCATAACTCTCAATAGGCTGAACAGTGAGATAAGCCCTGATTGCAGGCTGCAATCCTTTGAAGAATTTCTTTGCATTCGCACGGTCAAGCTTCAAGGAGTCAGAGGCAAAGAAGAAAAGTTCTTCAAACTTCTGTTGGTAATCCAGCATAGACAAAGGACCTTGCACAAGAGCCATAAACTCGGCTTCCTTGGCATCCTTCACAACTTCAAGGAAATAATTCTTGCAGAAAGCCTCTTTGAAAATTTCCCAACTCACAACATCGGCATGCAGTTCTTCAAGAATGGGCCGGGTGGAGGTCCACCAAGCATCAGCTTCATGTTGGAGCTTCTGCTCAGCAAACAAAATCTTTTGAGCTTCAGAACACTGCAGATGACGAAAAGCCTTCTCTAGCTCTCGCAGCCACTTGTTCAGAAACAAGGTATCTTTGGACACACTAGTGAAGGTAGGCACTTACAACTTTAAGAAACTCTCCATCAGACATGTATGAGGAGTTCCAGCTAACCTTTCCGCATTCGGGACTGCGGTATTAGGGTTTTCGTTCACACCAGTACTAGTCTCATTATGAAGAGTCATGAAACCCATCATCATCTGATTAAATTGGCTTGCTTGTTGCAGCATCATATTGCCCATGATGTTGGCAATATCACGGAAGCTTCCTATATTCAGGGCATGGGTATGTCGTTAGTAGTATGATCATTGGTATGAGTCTGTTGATCAGATTCACCATTAGGTATCTCTTCATTCCTATTGCTGTTGGATCCTACACGACGATTTCTCAACAGAACCATTATGCAAAACCGAAAATAACAAAAACATCGAAAATCAAAGATTCAACATAAATCACATGTCCAAATGATTGGAAATCTTAAAATCAGGCTTATATACATCCATTTAGTCATCAAATAAACAATCATAGGACAAAAATAACATTTATCCAAAATTCAACAGAAATTGGAGCTACTGTGACTGTTGGTCAACTGCTTGGTTGATTGGCTCAGTCGACCAACCAATCGACCAAGCTTGGCAGCACGGGAAAATCAGGCTTTTAAGTCACAATACCTCATTCCAAACTCATTTCAACCCTTGCAAACGTGAGAGTGAGCTCTGGAGAAGTGGTTCTAAGGTCTTTCTAAGTGCTTCCAAGTTGGTTTGGTGCTTCAACAACAACTCTTCATCACACATAGATCATCATACAAGGTAAACACTCTTTTTCTCTACCAAATGCAACCCTTCATGCTTGCACTTCAAAAAATACCATGTTATGCTTGTGTCTATTGTTAGAAATCATGTCTAGGAACACTTAGAAACATGTTCCATGAGTTTTTAACACAATGTCAAGCTTAGACAACAAGTACTAACACAATCTAGCTCTCTTTCACCGCTACGGCAACCGAAAGTTCCAAATTTTAGGAAACCTTCAATTTCTCACAAACCGCTAGCAGTTTTCACACAAGATCAAATGATACATGCTTGAAATGATATGGTATATGTGTACATGTAGTTTGATTCAACCAATTTCACAATTTCAAAAATCCAATTTTGACTTAATTTGCAAAAATCCCCAATTTTCCTTCTTGCTGAATTTTTTACTTTAGACCAAGATTTTGATGGATTTTCTTCAAATAAAACATCTTAACATGTTATTCCAAGTATTATGCACATTCTAGTATGTTCAATTTGCAATTCCCCAAAATAAAAAAATTTTGAAAAATTACGAAAATGCCCTTCTTGCTTAATTTTTTTTTAATAACATTGACAATGAAATTCCTATGTCTTTTCCACAGACATTCACACTATGCAGGGACGAGGACGAGGTCGCCTAGTGGGTGCCAGGAGAGGTAGAGGTCAGGTTCCAGCTCAGCCACGAGTGGAGGTTCTACGACTTGATCTATTCGACATGCCGCAGGCAGAGTTTCTGTACGAGGAGTACTTTGAGTATTGTCGCATCGAGTTCGGCCGGCTACTTCACTTACCGCAGCTCAGGGTATTTAGGATCAGGCAGAGATTTGACACTATGCAGTGGACTCATCTCTTCACGGCTGACGTGCCTGTGTATCCTGAGCTACTGAGGTTGTTCTTTAGCAACCTCTTGTCTATTGAGGAGGCCAAAGGTCGGGGCCGTCCTTTTCGACTAATCATAGAGCCGGGTCTGGGAGACACAAATTAGGTTTTCCACGAGTGCCTTATTATCCACACGAGTGCAGGTGGATACCTACAGGAGCTGAGGTGGACAGCTACCTGTTACCCTATGAGCTTCGTGAGATATGTTCCACTCTTTGGAACTACCGAGAGTGTTACGCTCCACGGAATAGTGGATAGAAGACGGATTCGGCTAGAGTTATCGGTCGCATTGTGGGCCAAAACATCATACCGAAGGCCGAACATCATCATCGGGTCACAGTGATGGAGGCCCTAGTCATATATCGCATCTACATGGGATTTCAGATTGACTTGTCCTACATCATCCAGAATGTCATGATAGATCTGGTGGCGCATCCAAGTACGGGGAACCTTTGTTTTGGGAGATTACTGCCATTGGTCTTGTCACATCCACCCAGCGGGTACCCTACCTAGCATACCCGAGTGTGTGATCTACAGCCCCGAAGATCAGTATTGAGGAAATCAACCACCCACATTCACAATAATATAATCAAGAACAAGACTAAATCAAGGTTAACAATATTAATTAATAGATCAAAGGAAAGTAATGAAATAACATCAGAGTGCGGAAATGATACCAATATATATGTATAATCAAAATGTAGAGTGAGGTGGAATCTCACTCCATGAGTACAGCGGAATGTAGTTTGAATGTCAAAAGAATATTACAACTGGTTCCATAAGAAAATAAAGAAAGGAATAATCAAACTAAGCTAGTGTCTATTCTACTTTATAAGGAACGTCTTCATAGACATAGACTTTAGAAATTAAGCTCGGACACTCCCACACCACGGTAGGGCTAATCATGGTACGAAGCATGATCACTCGAGGGATCATCACCGAGATCTTTATAACTGCCAACACCTTGTGTGTAGTAAGCTTCTTCAGCTTGCGCTTCCTCATATTGGCCTTCATAGTCTTCTAGACTTGTAGGATAATCTAGCAAAGATATTTGTACAAAAGGAGTGAGTTCAAGAGAACTCAGCAAGGCAAGTTATTCCATAACAACATATATAACATGATAACAGAAACATAGCATGATGCAATATGATATGAGACAGACAATGCATGTATGAGTCTAACTCTATGTATGCTAGTCTCTATAGGCAGACATGTTTTAAGACATAGCACCATAGTTCTTTGGGAAGGTCATCCACTCTCCCTCAACCATCTTAGTATCTTGGGGTTCTGCCGATGGTAGTTGGGTCTTGCATCCCTCTTGGACATTCCATGGTTGGGGTTTAGGTCACCTCTCTCTTACATCACCATTGGTCTAAGAATTGGCGCATGCCAGGGTAAAGCCTAGCCAAATGCGAGTCATCTACTTGGTTATATCAACTCAAATCCAGATACGTCCATTCCTCACCCCGAGCGATCCTTTCCGGTATCCTTCACACTAGAGTCAGTGTATCCTATGGCTAGAACCAACTCGGACTACGGACTCATTAACCCTATTGGTCATCCACAAATAATAGACGGGAAGCTCTCATGTCCCCTCATGGATTGGCTACCGGTCTTGGTGCCCATGAGCCCAAGTCTACTGAATGCGACCCTACCAATGAATGGCCTCTCACGAGTATCCACAATGTGATTTATGTCCTCTCACGGATTGGTTACCGATCTCGAGCACCCATAAAGCCCCATTGCTACCACAGGTTACTCTATGAAACCCAGCCCTATCCTAACCCTGACCCCGGACTGGATCCTTGATGTTTGTAGGTTCGAAGACCCAGAGTGGTGGAAGAAGAGACTTGTGGGCCCTCATAGTTGAAGACTTGGTGTATGATTCGGAGCCCATGGATATTGATAGTGAAGCCCCTTTACTTGGATACACTGTTAGTGTTCAGTGAGAAATTGCACCTAGAAGAGGGGAAGCTTAGTTGAAGTGCTTGATGCACTTTCGGTCTTGTTTCAAAGGTATTTCTCTACTCTAGACTTGTTTATTGACTTGTAGGAGAAAACCCAACTCAATTTGGACCCGTATAGCCTTTCATTTCCCTGACTCAATGTTTCTGTACATGCTTGGTCGACTAGGCCAGTCGACCAAGCCAGTCGACCAATGGTTGTACAAATCCGAGAAAGAGATGCTTTTTGGATTTTACTCTCTCTATTAAAGTGTTTCTCGTGTTTTGAACCCTATTATACTCATTTAGGCTACTGAGAACGAGAGTGGAGCTTCCCAAGGCATTCTCTTGGTGTTTGTGAAGGATTCTTGCCCCCAATCATTGCCTCTTGTCTCCATTTGCACATTCAAGGTATGATTCATCACTCTCACTCTCTATCCTACTCTTTTCTTTTCTTGCCATTACAACCTTGGAGTTGATGCTGCAACCTTGCAACCATCACTCCAAGTGTTCACTCTTAGCTAATCATTAATCTCATTCCATTTCCATTGATGCTATGCTCTCATTTCAAACCTTTCATATGCATTACTTTGATTTTCTTCTTAACTTCATTATTCTTGTCCTAAACTGAGGTATATAGTGTGCTATGTCTATGTTCTATGCTAGCATATGATTCTAATCCATTGCCTATCAGTTCCCCTATCTAATTCCTTCAATTTCAATGCAATTTCATTTCATTTCAATTGATGTTATGATTCTTGTCTTTCGAACATAGGGTTTCAATTTGGGGGTTTTCAATTGGGCCATTGGATCATGCTAATTCTTATTGTATATTGTTCTTATACTGTTACAATGAATCCCTCCAAGTTTCGGATCTATCCGAGCCCAGAAGATCGATTTTGAGCCAAAAATCACTATTCACTCGATCGATTGAGTCAGTTGACCAAGCCAGTCTACCAAGCAACTGCTGAATTGTGTGCTTTGCCGATTTGATTCGTTCGACCTCCAATTTTCCCAATTTCTTCTCTAATCTTTCATTTATGTTTGTCTAGGGTCTTAATAACATATTTGGATCATTCTTTTGTGGCCTTTGGATTATCATCATCGTGGCATAAGGTAAGGACGGTTATACCCATATGACATAGACTATGTGATTATTTCACTGATGTTGGAAACTTAGTAGGCTTAGCTTATTAGTTGTTTTTAGACATCATATGACTACTGTAGTTACTTTATAACAGTAGCCCCATGTTTATTACCTTGCTTACCATGTCTATTAATTATTGTCATTTCTTATACACTTGATCATGTTATGTCATGACGTATCTTTCAATATGATGACGTATCATGTATGCATGATATGATGAACTGAGAATGTGATTGGATAAGTATGATTTGGGATTGGGGAATGTGCTTTTGACATTTCTGTCCTTGGACAATGGAGGGAATAGTATGGGATGTTCTCCGAAGATGCCCATCGACACTTTCCCGGATTATTGGATGACATACATAGGATTTGTCTAGATGTGTTGGCTAGGACATCCCCGTTGTATCAGACCTGAATTGGAAGGACATTGAGACCGAATGACCCATGGTACTAGTATGGTTTGATGGGCGCTCAAGACCTGTAACCACCCCGTGAGAGGACATAAATCATACTACGGATACCCGAAAGGGGCCATTTATTGGTAGGGTTGCAAATAACTAGACTTGGGCTCACGGGTGCTCAAGACCGGTAACCAACCTGTGAGAGGATGTGAGAGCTTCCCGTCTACTATTTGTGGATGACCAACAGGGTTGGCGAGTCCGTAGTCCGGGATTATGCTGACTCTAGTGTGAAGGATACGAGAAAGGATCGCCCAGGGCGAGGAATGGACGTACCTAGATCTGATATGATATGACTAAGTAGATGACTTGCATTTGGCTAGGCTTCACCTTGACATCCACCACTACTTAGACCAATGGTGATGTGAGAGAGCGGTGACTTAAACGCTAGTCATGGATTGTCCCAAGGGATGCAGGACCCAATTACCCTAGCTTGAGTGATTGAGACCCACCCAAAGAAGTATGGTGCTATGACTTAAAGCATGTCTACCATAGAGACTAGCATATGTAGAGTTAGTACCATACTTGTATCATGTGTTTCATATCATCTTGCATCATGTTATGATTTGTATCAATTATGGATTAACTGCCTTGCTGAGTTCTTTTGAACTCATTCCTTCTGTGCAATTTTTGTTAGATTATTCTATAGATTTTGAGGAGACTGATGGTTCGTCCTTCGATACACCCTATGATGAGTCATACTACCCTCAGGGTAGTGGCTACTACGAAGATCATGGTGAGGGTACCAAAGAGGATTATGCATCACACCATGGTTAGCTCGATATGGGTGTGGGAGCAGTTGTGCTGGACTTCTAATATTTATAGTTATGAGGACACACTATATGTGACAAAGGAATCATTTGTTTAGTGTACCTTTTTGAATTCTTCTTTAAGACCGGATCTGTAACTTAAACTTTCTTTGATATACTCTTTAGATGTTGGTGCTGTAACTTAACTTGAATTATCTACTTTCTGCTGCCATTGAGGAAGTGACTTATGATCACACCCTCTCTTTTGGATTATATTTATACACTTGGTATGATCTTTATTCCGCACTCTGATTATATGTTCTTATCTTACTCATGATTTCTTTTATTATATGCTTTTACCTTGATTATTATTGTTCATGATTGTGTTATCGCATATGTGGGAGGCATGGTTGCTCGATACTTGATCTTTGGGACTGTGGATCACATACCCGGGTATGCCTGGTATGGTACCGGCTGGGTGGATGTGACATACTCGGTCTTAATACCCTTCCGAATTAGGTCTGATATAATAGGGAGTCCTAGCCAAACATTGCTAGACAAATCCTTGGTATGACAACCAATAATCCTAGAAAGCGTCTAAGGGCACCATCGAAAATATCCCATACTATTCCCACTAATGTCCAAGGACAGAAATGTCAAAAGGACATTCCCCAATCCCAAATCATACCTAATCAATCACTTTCCCAATTCAGTCATATCAAACACAATTGATATCTCATCAAATGAAAGAGTATATAAAGACAAGATCAAATGAATAAGCAACATACATGAGTAAGTATTCATACATGATCAAGTACATAAAGGAAATAAGAAAATAAGATCCTATTGTACTTACAGTATTCATGTCATAATAGAAACTACAACATCAGTAGCAATTCTAGGTGATTCCCAATTTAGAAACTAAGATTCACGCAATCTGTGTTAATATGGTAACAACTATCCTTACCTTAAATAGATTCGAAGATATTTTGGACGGACAAGAGAATGGATCCAAGGTTAGAAAACAAACCCTAGAATAGCATCATACAATCATTAGGAAGTAGTCCTAAAAGAATAAGCATCAAACGAATCAAAACGGACGAATAAATCCCTTACTGTCATGCCGGGTAGATTGGTCCAATTGACCCAGGCAGTCTGCCCAATGAACAATACGAATCCAAAATCAGATTTTTGGTCCGAAACTAATTTTACATGATCCGGAATGCTACGAAACTTGGAGGGAATGTATAACATAGTATTCGAAGACTATCTAGCATATGTTAGACATCAAACAACGATAAAAACCAATACTTACTAATTTAGAACCATATTTTCTAATTTGGTAGAAAACATAGTTTTCAATGAAAACAAGCTATAAATGAAAGAGATGGACTAGAGATGATGAGATCTCATTCTAGTAGACTAATACAATAAATCAAGAGTATGAATGATCATGGAGATGCATCTATAATACTAGAGAAATCAAAATAAGAATATGATTATAGATTTAAGAAGAAATCATAAAAATCATGTTTAGAATTGAATATGAAGATCATAGCATGAAGGAATGAATGGAGATTGTAGAAGATATGATTGCAAGGATGCAACATCTTCTTCATAATCTCAGTTCAAAGAAGACAATGATCATAGTAAGAGTAAATCAATAACACATTAGAGTAATTACTAACCTTTGTTTGAAGAACAAGAGAGAGAACTTGAAAGTTGCAAGGTTTGATCTTCTTCTACACTCTTGGAAGCTTGGAGAGGAGTTCCTTTTGTTCTCTAAGTGTTTTGGAGGCTAGGGATACTAAAAATACAAAGTCGTATGGTTGAATTCAGTATTCTTTGGTTGATTGGTTGGGTAGACTGACCCAGTCGACCTAGGTTGTCAGCAAAGCCTGAATCAGGGAATTGAGGGCCTATCTCTTATTGGAATCAAACGAGATTTTAAACACACAAACTATAACTTACCTAGCATGGAGAAATGCCTTCAAATCATGTCTAACCAAGCTCTAAGGTCATCAACCAATCTTTTCTTCATCAAGGTGCAATCTCTTTTCCAAATCCAACAAGGTCTTCAAGTATGGGGCATCATTGTCAATCTTCATGGGTTCGGGGTCGAACACCATGTCTTCTACTGATATGGCTCATAGTTGACTTTCACTTCTACTTCGAGTCTTTGGACCTACAAACAATAGAGTATCCGGGTTAAGGTTAGGGCCGGGTTTTACAGATCTTCTGACACTTTGGGGTGAGGCTAGAGGACACACAGGTGGTCACTGGAGCTTTGGGATATGTTATCGGGACTAGGACGATTCGACAGATGCAGCTAACCCAAACTGAGAGATCTGAGGGTGAGGATTATGATGACTCAGAGGAGGAGGGTGACGAGTCCGATGGTGGAGGAGAGGATGTTGGTCCAGATAGTGATGAGCAGGCCGGAGATGGTACTGAGATGCACGAGGCTAATCCAGAGCATCACGAGATTCCCACATCATCGCATTTTGAGATTGGAGGTCCATCACACATAGTTCCAGAGACTTCGGATTTGAGTGCACAGATGAGATCCATGACTTCCATGCTAGAGATGATGGAGGTCAGATAAGAGCAGATGTATAGTACGATGGAGTTGAGGCAGGAGCAGATAGAGTTGAGACAGGAATGGATAGAGTCTCAGCTCACTCAGATTGCAAAGGACTTCAGGGTACATGGAGATCAGAGACAATTACCTAGATAGATTGTACATAGGATTTTCCTTTTATGCTTTATCAGATGTACTCATTGTAAAAATTTCTTCAGATTAATTAAGTTCACTTTTGTTTCACTTTATTATTGTGTATTATGCACTTTCTTTTTATTGCATTTTGTGATGTTTGTTAAATTATTTTTATTGTGTGTTATTCAAATAAACAATTTATACTTCATTAATTAAGTTTCTAGTCTAAGTGTTCTATTATTCACTTCTAAGAATACTTGAATCATTTTTGGATCTATGATTCAGGAATGTTTAGTCAGTATTTTATGTGGTTAGGATTTCCTTGTACTTTGGGCTCTAATACCACTCTGTCACATCCACCCAGCCTGTGAAATCCAGCCCAAACCTAGCCAAGACACCCTATCTATTATGGGTGAAGAAAGGTTAGTTTAATGTTACACCTTGAAGTTAGACCTTGATTTCAATGTTCTATCTTCTTCTTCTCTCTTTTCCTCTTCTTACTGTTCTATCTTGATGTTTTGATTGTGGAGAAGTTGTTACACTACTATAACTACCTATTCTCTAAATCTCCTTATGTCTTAGAGTGAACCCCAATCACTATGCATTCCTTGAAACCACATGGTGAATCTCCTCAATTCTTCACTGATTTTGGTTGAGTTTTGGACAGCATGATCATTCTACTGTAGCTTTTTTTCTAATTAATGTTTGACATGATTGACCTTAGCCTTTACTGCTGTTCTAATGTATTTCATCTATTTGAATCAATTCCCCTTTCTTTCTAGCCATTTTAGCCTTCTATGTTGATCATTGATATAAGCATTCTAGTAAGTTTCTATTTTTGATTCCTCTCATTCTAGGATTAGTATTCTTTTGATTTTCTATTTAGTTATTCTTGCCTCTGATATGTTCTTGATATTCCATTAGAGTGAAGCCTTGTTCTCTCTAATTCTTCCCTTGAATCCATGGTGAGTTTGCTATGAGAACCATGTTGTTCCCAATTTAGAAACTCATGTTCCCAAATTATAAAGTACTGATTTTTGGACCATGGATGATGCCCAATTCATGCTAGATAGTCTTAGTATGTTTGTGTGAAGTTCCCTTTCGAATTTCGGATCAATCGGACTTCAAACGAAGAAGTTATGACCAAAACAGTGCAATCTGTACCTTGCTGTCTCCATTGGTCGATTGATTGGTCGACTGGGCTAGTAGACCAATCCAATCGACCAATGAGATTTGTTTTCCAGATTTAGGTCTTTCTTGCTCTATTTAAGTCCAATCTCGGGATTACTTCGTCTCCTCTACCTCCTAAGCCTCTGGAACGAGTTAGAACTCCATTCTAATCAATTTCCTTGCATCCTTGGTTGATCCCTCGCAAGAACTCAAGTAATCTTCTTCCTCTTGCATCAAAAGGTATGTCTACACTCTCTTCTTCTTCTCCATCTCTGTTTTTCTTTCCTTTTTGAGTTGAGACAGTAGAGGAGATGCTGCATTCTCTATTGCAAACATCTTTAAACTTATCTCTCATGATCTTCCTAAGGATTAATGGCTAATGCAATGATCTTAATCATGATCATTGCAAGCTTTTGAAGGAATCATGATCTAAATCATGATCTTGTCTTCGTTCATCTTTTGATTCAAATTCTGATCTTCTTAGATCTGTTTTATTGATCATATTAGTAGTCAATCGCTGTGTTTTCTTTACAAGAATTGTAACCTATCAATCTTTAGTTCTTTCTTCTTGATCATACCATGCTTTCTTCAAAAACCATGACTGATACATTTATGGTAAGTTTTGTTTCCTTATTTAGATTCATGTTCTTCAGTCTTAGATCTATTTTTCTTGAAGATCTATGCATGCTTTTCATGATTTCTTTATCACAATCAATGATCCCTCATCCTATCGTTCTTGTCCATGATTTTTACTATGAATTCTTCAAGAACCATGATTGATCTAATTATGGTAACTTTTGTTTCCTAATTTGTAACTTGAAGACTTGATTTGATTAGTGTTTTGAAGTCCTCTATATACTAGGATACTATCATAGTAGTTTCCCCCTTGTTTGGTGCCCTTTTGAACCACCAAATTCGATTCTTTATTCTTAAAACTCTGATTTTGTAGGCCACTGTCTCTGTTGGTCGACTGATTGGTCGACTGAGACAGTAGACCAATCCAATCGACCAATGAGTACAGCAACTCCAGATTTGATCTGTTTTGGATGTTTTGATATCTTTCCTTCTAGGTTTCTTTCCTAATATGATATATATACTTGTTTAGGACCTTCTTGCCAAGTTTAGGAAGATTCTCCTTGATCCTTGGAGATTCTCTTCAAGTTATATAAGGTAAGGATGGTTACTTCTATAATAGCATAGATTGTGTGATTTTAGTTTCTATATTAGAATCTTTTGGATTTGTTACCATAATTACATTCTTTTATGAATATATTACTGCTGCACTTACTTTAATTACAGTAGCTTTATTTACTTGCCTTCTTTAGTTTATGAATGTCTTTATTTGTCAACTGTATATGAGATGAATCTTATTATGGTATATTTTCTATATACTGTAAATGTGTCTGATATGATTGATTTGTGATTGTGATTGATTAAGTATGGTTCGGGAAGGAGAGGTGTCCTTTTGACACTTCTGTCCTTGGACATCGGAGGGAATAGTATGGGATGTTCTCCGAAGATGCCCATTGACACCTTCCTGAATTATTGATTTTCATACCTAGGGCTGTCTACCAGTGTTTGGCTAGGAATACCCCGTTATATCAGACCCGATTCGGAAGGGTATTGAGACCGAACGACCCGTGGTAGCAATGGGGATTCATGGGCGCTCAAGACCGGTAACCAACCCGTGAGAGGACAGGAATCACATTGTGGGGACCATTTATTGGTAGGGTTGCATATGGTTAGACTTGGGCTCATGGGCGCTCAAGACCGGTAACCAACCCATGAGAGGACGTGAGAGCTTCCCGTTTACCATATGTGGATAACCAATAGGGTGGATGAGTCCGTAGTCAGGGACTATGAGGACTCTAGTGTGAAGAATACCGGAAAGGATCGCCAGGGGCGAGGAATGGACGTATCTGGATCTGACTTGATATAACTAAGTAGAAGACTTGCATTTGGCTAGGCTTGACCCTGACATGTGCCAGTACTTAGACCAATGGTGATGTGAGAGAGTGGTGACTTAACCCCCAGCCATGGAATGTCCCGAGGGATGCCGGACCCACTACCAGAAGGCGTTGTGTGATGAGACCTTCCTAAAGAAGTATGGTGCTATGACTTAAAGCATGTCTGCCAATAGAGACCAGCATACATAGAGTTAGATTCATACATTCATTGTTTGTCTCATACCATATTGCATTTATGTTTGTTTTGAAATCCTGCCATTTATGTTATTATGGATTTAACTGCCTTACTGGGTTTCTTTCGAAACTCACTCCTTTTGTACCATATCTTTTGTTAGACTTCTCTGCAGGTTTGAAATACGATGACGGTCCATATAAAGAAGAGCAAGGTGAAGAAGATGAAGACTAAAGATGAAGAAGAGCCGACTGAAGATGTGGATTAGATTTCTCTTGTTTCTTCTAGACTTATCTTTTACTTTACTTGTATTAGCTTAGAGCTTTACTTAGATTTGATCTATCTTCCGCATATGTTTGTGGAGTATATTTCCGCTATACTCTACAGTTGCCTTTTTATTTGGTATCATGTTTTCCGCACTCTGATATTCTTAGTGATCCTTCTGAGATCCTTTCTTGACTTTTATTATAAATTACTTGAACATTATGATTTGTTCTTGCTTTTGATTATGTTATTGTGCGAAATGGATATGATCATTCCTAAACTTGATCTTTTAAGCTGTGGATCACACTCTCGGGTATGCCAGTTAGGGTACCTGCTGGGAGGATGTGACACAGCCGGTACCCTACCTAGCATACCCGAGTGTGTGATCCACATCTCCAAAGAACAAGTATCGAGGAAATCATCCTCCCACATGCACAATAAGATAATCATGAACAAGATATAATAAATATGTAATAATATAAACAAAAGATCAAGATTAGAAGAGAGAATGACAATATAATTAGAGTGTGGAAATAATGATATCAATATATAATAATAAAAATTGTAGAGTGTGTGGAAAATCACTCCACAGAGTATGGAAGATTACAACCAATTCCAAAAGAAAGGATGGAAAAGAAGTAATCAAACTAAACTAGAGTATCTTCTACTTTATAAAGAATGTCTTTATAAACATAAACTTTAGAAATTAAGCATGGCCACTTCCACTCCATAGTAGGGCTAATCATGGTACGTAGCATGATCACACGAGGGATCATCATCGAGATCTTCATAACTGCCAACACCTTGCGTGAAGTATGCTTCTTCAGCTTGCGCTTCCTCGTACTGGCTGTCATAATAATCAACACCTGTAGAATAATTTAACAAAAGGTATTTGCATAAAAAGGAGTGAGTTCAAAAGAACTTAGCAAGGCAAGTTATTCCACAACAACATAAATAACATGATAGCAAAACATAGCATGATGCAATATGATATGAAACAGATAATGCATGTATGAATCTAACTCTATGTATGCTGGTCTCTATAGGCAGACATGCTTTAAGTCATAGCACCATACTTCTTTGAGTAGGTCTCAAACCACTCATCATGGGTCTGGCATCCCTCGGGACATTCCATGGTTGGGGTTTAAGTCACCGCTCTCTCACATCACCATTGGTCTAAGTACTAGCGTATGTCAAGGTAAAGCCTATCCAAATGCAAGTCTTCTACTTAGTTATATCAACTCAGGTCAAGATACATCCATTCCTAGCCTTTGACGATCCTTTCCAGTATCCTTTTCACTAGAGTCCGCATAGTCCTGGACTACAGACTCATCAACCCTATTGGTTATCCACAAATAATAGACAGGAAGCTCTCATGTCCTCTCATGGATTGGCTACCAGTCTTGAGCGCCCATGATCCCAAATCTACTATTTGCAACCCTACCAATAAATGGTCTCTTACGAGTATCCACAATGTGATTCATGTCCCCTCACGGGTTGGTTACCGATCTTGAGTGCCCACAAACCCCCATTGCTACCACAGGTCGTTCGGTCTCAATGCCCTTCCGAATCGGGTTTGATATAACAAGGATATCCTAGCCAAACACCGCTAGACAAACCCTAGGTATGACAACCAATAATCGAGGAAAGTGTCAAAGGGCACCATCGGAAATATCTCATACTATTCCCATTGATGTCCAAGGACAGAAATGTCAAAAGGACACTTCCCAATCCCAAATCATACCTATTCAATCACATTCCCAATTCATTTATAACATACACAATCGATATCTCATCATATAGAAAGATGCATATAAACATGATCAATCACATATGTAAATGACCAGAATAAGTAATCATAATAACAAAAGAATACATGAATATGGTACTACTGTACTTGAAGTACTACATTAGTAATATAATATTAAGAAAATACATTAATGGTAGTGAATCTAAGAAATTCCCAAAATAGAAACTAAGATTCACGCAATCTATGTAATTATGGAAACAATTGTCCTTACCTTAAATAGCTTCGATGAATATCCAAAGATCAAAGAGAATGGTTCCAAACTTAGCAAATAAACCCTAAACAAGCATAGATACAACATTAGGTAAGAGGCCTAGAAGATCGGAGGTCAAACGAATCAAATCAGACGAAGAACACAGCTACTGTCAGTCTTGGTCGATTGGGTGGTAGCTTGGCCCAGTCGACCAAGCAATCGACCGCCTGAACAGTACGTAGCAGAAATCTGATTTTTTATCTGAAACTCATTCTACAAGATCCGAAACACTTCGAAACTTGGAGGAAACCTCTAAAATAGTAATCTAACACTAAAATAGCATATATTAGACACTAACAATGATAGATATTAAAAAAAAAAAAAAAAAAAAAAAAAAACAACAATACTTACTAATTTGGAAACATTACTCTCTAATTCAGTAAAATTCATAGTTTTCGATGAAAACACGCTATGAACTCAAGAGAAAAACTAGAGATGATGGGATCTCATTCTAGTAGAACATAATCAGTAGATCATACAAACTATCATGTAAAACAGATCTAACATGCTAGAGAAATCAAATCGAAAGAATGATCATGGCTTTATGAAGAAATCACAAGGATCATGGTTAAGATAAATATGAAGATCATAGTACTATAAGAATGAATGGAGATTGTAGAAGAGATGGTTGCAAGGATGCAACATCTTCTTCATAATCTCAACACAGAGAATAAATCATTGTAAGAGTAGATTAATACCATACAAGAGAGATTACTAACCTTTGAATGAATAACAAGAGATGGAGAACTTGAGATCTTGCAAGAGTTCTTCACAAACACCAAGGAGAGGCTTTAAGAGAGGCTTCCCACGTTCTCTGAGGGTTTTAGAAACAAAGGAGGCTAAGAAACACGTACTTCTATTATATAGAGCACCAACAGACCTAACAGAGGATCTTTGGCAGATTATGTCCCTGTTGGTCGATTGGCCCAATCGACCACCACAGCAAGGCCAAAATAGGGAAATGAAGGTCCAAATCAAGTCCAAACCCAATGAGCTTCTCCCAACACAACATATGACTTACCTAGTATAGAGGAATGCCCTCAAATCATGTCCAACTACACTTTAAGTCCATCAACTAGTCTCATCTTCATCAAGGTGCAGTTTCATTTCCAATTCCGACAAAGCTTCCAACAAGTATGGAACACCATCATCAATTTCCATGGGTTTTGGGTCAAACACCATGTCTTCCACTTAGATGGCCCATAGTTGGCTTCTTCCTTTACTTCGGGTCTTCGGACCTACAAACAACAGGGTTTTCGGGTCAAGGTTAGGGCTGGGTTTCACACAATTAGAGAATGGAGTCCAACAGATGTAATCAGTCCGTGAGGATTCTCATTCCTAGATGGAGAAGGATATTGACTGAGTTGGTTGGTGCAATAGGGGTGGTATCCGGACTACATGTACTATGTCACTGTTGAACCTTGCATTGGGTTAGAATCCCTGACATGCTGTGAAATCCAGCCCTAGCCTAACCCTAACCTTGACCCAGAATTCTTAATGTTTGTAGGTCCGAAGACCTGAAGTGGAGGAAGAAGACAATTGGGGGCCCTCTCAGTAGAAGACATGGTGTTTATAGGAGAAAGCCCAAGTAAATTTGAGTTGATATGGGCTTCCATTTCCTTGTCTGAAGTTGTTGTTCTTGCTTGGTCGACTGAGCCAATTGATCAGCTGGTTATTAAATATGAAAATTCTGATTTTTGGATTATTTTATGCCCTACTTAAGGGAACCTCATAGTTAGAACCCTATTCTATTGCTAAGACCTCTTGAGAACGTGGAAAGAACCTCCTAAGACCTCTCCTTGGTAGTGGTGAAGCATTCTTACAATATTCCTTGTCTCTCTTCTCAAAATTTCTTCTACAAGGTATGTAATCTCTCATCCTCTCTCTAATCTACTGTCACCTCATCTCTTTCTTGCTGTTGAGACTATGAAGATGGTGCTGCAACCTGGCAACCACCTCTTCTTTTGTTCTCTCCTTGCATTTGTGTAAACCCCTCTCATTCTATCAATGCTATGCTCCCTATATTGATTCTTAACCTTGCATTCTCATGATTTTCTTCATAGAAACATGATTTCATCTCCTAAACTGATTTCTATAGTATGCTAAGTCTGATTTCATATTAGTAATTGATTCTAATCTATTGTTCATCATTCCCTTAATTGATTCCCTGATTTTCCTTGAATTTGCAATTGATTACATTGAAGAACATGATGTTTAGCATTTAGAAGCTACGGGATTCTTAATTTGACCATTGATTGATGTTAAATCTTTGCTAGATAGTCTTTATTTATTGTTCCTAACATTCCTTTCAAATTTCGGAGTGATCTGAGTCTCGAAAACTAGGTTTCGGATAAAAAAATCTCAATTCAGCCCCGTTATTGTTCACTTGGTCGACTACTTGGTCGATTGAGTCAGTCAACCAGCCAGTCGACCAGCTGATTACAGCTTTGCTGCATTTGCCCGATTTGACCCGTTTGACCTCTGATTTGCTTGATTCTTTTTCTAATATTGCATCTATGATTATCTAGGGTGCAAGTACTAACCTTGGGACCATTCTAATTGATCTTTGGATTATCTTCAATTCGATTTAAGGTAAGGATGGTTGTTACCATAATTATGTAGATTATGTGAATCTTGCCTCTATGTTGGTAACTTAGTAGATTCACCTTCTTTGTTGTATTCTTAACATCATATGACTGCTGTAAGTACTTCAAGTACAGTAGTGCCATGTTTATACATTCTCTTGTGATCATGAATATTCATTTTTGTTATTTATATATGCGATTGATCATGTTATATTATATATCTTTCTATGTGATGAAGTATCATTTATGTATGATATGATGGAATTGGGAATGCGATTGGATAAGTATGATTTGGGATTGGGGAATATCCTTTTGACATTTCTATCCTTGGACATCGGCAGGAATAGTATGAGATGTTTCCGATGATGCTCATTGATGCTTTCCTGGATTATTGGATGTCATACATAGGACTTGTCTAGTGGTGTTGGCTAGGATGTCCTTATTGTATCAGACCCGAATCGGAAGGGTATTGAGACCGAACGACCCATGGTAGCAATGTGGATTTGTGGGCACTCAAGACCGGTGAGTCATATCCGTGAGAGGACATAGATCACATTGCGGATACTCGTTAGAGGCCATTTATTAGTAGGGTTGCAAATAGCTAGACTTGGGCTAACAGGCGCTTGAGACTGGTGAAATGATCCGTGAGAGGACGTGAGAGCTTCCCGTCTATTATTTGTGGATGACCAATAGGGTTGATGAGTCCGTAGTCCGAGTTGGTTGTAGCCATAGGAAACGTGACTCTAGTGTGAAGGATACGGAACCGAGTTGGTTATAGCCATAGGGGAAGTATCTGGATCTGACTTTATACGACTGAGTAGATGACTTGCATTGGGCTAGGCTTTACCGTGACATGTGCCAATACTTATACCAAATGGTCATGTGAGAGATCAGTGACTTAAACCCCAGCCATGGATTGTCCCGAGGGATGAAGGACCCATTGTCACATCCACCCAGCCGGTACCCTACCTAGCATACCCGAGTGTGTGATCCACAGCCCCGAAGATCAAGTATCGAGGTAATCAACGTCCCACATAAACAATAACATAATCATGAACATAAATAATCAATGTGCAAAGTATAAATGAGAGATCCAAATAAGGAAGGAATAAATCATATATCATCAGAGTAAGAAAGACAATCAATGAATCTAAATCACAAAGTAAAGTGAGGCGGAATCTCACTCTACAACAGCGAAAAAGTAGTTCGAAAGTCAAAAGGAGATTACAACTGATTCAAAGAAAGAAAGATAAAATCAAACTAAGCTAGAGTCTATTCTACTTATAGAGAACGTCTTCATAAACATAGACTTCATCAATCAAGCTCAGACGTTCCCACTCCACAGTAGGGCTAATCCTGGTAACAAGTAAGACCACTCGAGGAATCCTCAACGTAATCTTCATAGTTGCCAACACCTTGCATAAAGTACGCTTCTTCAGTTTGCGCTTCCTCGTATTGACCTTCATAGTCATCAGTACCTGTAGAGTAATCTAACAAAAGATATTGTACAAAAGGAAAGGACTTAGTTTCAAAGAAACCCAGTAAGGCAGTTAATCCATAATAACATAAATAGCAGGATTTCAAAGCAAAGTAAGATGCAATATGATATGAAACATATGATGCATTATGATTCTAACTCTATATATGCTGGTCTCTATTGGCAGACATGCTTTAAGTTATAGCACCGTACTTCTTTAGGAAAGTCTCAATCACTCAACATCAGTTGGTAATGGGTCCGGCATCCCTCGGGACATTTCATGGCTGGGGCTTAAGTCACCGCTCTCTCACATCCCCATTGGTCTAAGTACTGGCGCATGTCAGGGTCAAAGCCTAGACAAATGCAAGTCTCCTACTTAGTTACATCAAGTCAGATCCAGATACGTCCATTCCTTGCCCCTGGCGATCCTTTCCAGTATCCTTCACACTAGAGTCCTCATAGTCCCTGACTACAGACTCATCAACCCTATTGGTCATCCACACATGGTAAACGGGAAGCTCTCACGTCCCCTCACGGGTTGGTTACCGATCTTCAGCGCCCTTGAGCCCAAGTCTATCCATATGCAACTCTACCAACAAACGGCCCCCACAATGTGATTCCTGTCCTCTCACGGGTTGGTTACCGGTCTTGAGCGCCCATGAATCCCCATTGCTACCACGGGTCGTTCAGTCTCAATACCCCTCCGATTAGGGTCTGACATAACAGGACATCCTAGCCAAACACTACTAGACATCCCTAAATATGTCATCCAACAGTTTAGGAAGGTGTCCAAAGGGCATCTCCGGAAACATCCCATAATATTCCCGTAGTTGTCCAAGGACAGAAGTGTCAAAAGGACACCTCCCCTTTCCAAACCATACTTAATCATTCACAAACATAAATCCATCATATCACATATATGGTAACTTCTTATATGGAAAGAAATCAATAACAACATCCAACTTGTATATAATTGGTAAGTAAATCATACATGAATTAATTAGCATAAACAAGTAATGCTATTGTAATCAAGGTAGTTGCATCAGTAGTATATTAGTGTAAGAATCTAATTAAGAAAATAAATCAAAGATTCAAATATAGAAACTAGAACATGCAATCTATGTAATTAAGGAAATAACCATCCGTACCTTATATAACTCGGAAAGGATCTTGGGGAATCAAGTAAGACCTTGTCTAAACTTGGAAAGAAAGTCCTAAACAATTATATATAACATATTAGGAAAGATACCTAGAAGGAAAGAAATCAAATCATCCAAAACAGGCCAAAAAATCAGAGATTTTTGAATACAAAACTGAATTTGGTGGTTCAAAAGGGTACCAAACAAGGGGGAAACTACAAGGATAGTATGCTAGTATATAGAGGACTTCAAAACTCTAATAACACCAAGTCTTCAAGTTACAAATTAGGAAACAAAAACTTACCATAATTAGATCAATCATGGACGAAAAACTATAGAATGATGGATTACTAATCTGATAAAGAATTTATGAAAAACATGCATAGATCCTCAAGAAATATAGATCTAAGACTGAAGAACATAAATCTAAATAAGGTAAGAGAATAGATACATGTTTTCCTTCAAAAGCGAGTTATGATCTTGATGAAGATCATCCACCAAGCTTTAGATCCTTAGCAAAAAAGAGAGGGAATGAGTAAAGTGATAGTTGCAACAGAGATGCAACATCATCTCTACTGTCCTCAAACAGAAAAGGAAAGAAAAGTAATGAAGAATCAAATACGAAACATAGAAGATGATGATCACATACCTTTTTGTGTAAATGCACGAGATTTGACGAAGATCCGTCAAGAAAATCACCAAGGATGCAAGGGAGATGGATGACTTGCAGAGGGCTCTGGTTCGTTCCAAAGAGTTTGGAGGCAGAAAATACGAAGTATACTCGAGATTGGACTTAAATAGAGCAAGCAAAGACATAATCAGCAAAATCAGATCTCATTGGTTGATTGATTGGTCGACTGGCCGAGTCGACCAAGCAGTCGACCAAGCAAGATAGCAAGTCCAAAATAGGGAATTGAAGGCTCATATCAAATCGAAACATGAAGGGGTTTTGCACACACACTAAGTGATTTACCTAGTAGGTAGAAATGCGTTCGAACCAAGTCAGAGAGTACTCCAAGTCCATCAACTAATTCCTTCTTCATCAGGGTGCAGTTTCCATAAATGGAACACTGTCATCAACACTCATGGATTCTAAGCCAAACACCAAGTCTTCCACTTGGACGGCCCATAGTTGACTTCTTGCCTTACTTCGGGTTGTCGGACCTACAAACAACATGGTTTCCGGGTCAAGGTTAGGGCTGGGTTTCACATTCTCCCCCCTTAAAAAATTTTTTTCCTCGAAATTGAAAGCGTACCTGAGCTTCCAAAGAGGTGAGGAAACTTTTCCTTTTTGTCTTCTTCCTTCTCCCAAGAAGCTTCTTCAGGGGTATGGTTCTTCCACCGAATCTTCACCAAAGGAATGGTGCGATTCCGTAGTTGTTTGTCCTTCTTATCCAGGATTTTGGCTGGTTCTTCATCATAGGTAAGATCAGCACTAAATCCTTCAGGTGCTTGCTGTAAAATGTGTTTCGGGTTCTCTATGTATTTCCGAAGTATTGAAATATGAAACACATTATGAACTCCAGCAAGAGGCGGAGGTAATGCCAATCGATATGCAACAGGTCCAACCTTATCCAGAATCTCGAAATGTCCAATGAAACGAGGGCTAAGCTTACCCTTAACATTGAATCTCATCACACCCTTCATTGGTGAAACCTTCAAGAAAAGTTTCTCTCCAACTTGAAATTCTAAATCAGTCCTTCTCTTGTTAGCATAAGATTTCTGTCTTGACTGGGCAGACTTAATCCTTTCTCTGATCATATCCACCATTGCACTCGTAGCTTCAATCATTTTAGGACCTAAGACCTTTCTTTCTCCCATCTCAGTCCAGCACAATAGTGTCCTACAAGTATTTCCATACAAAGCCTTGAATGGAGCCATGCCTATTGTTAATTGATAACTGTTGTTATAGGCAAACTCTACCAAAGCTAAGTGTTCATCCCAATTACCACCCATATCCACAACACAAGATCTGAGCATGTCTTCCAAGGTCTGAATTGTTCGCTCAGATTGTCCATCTGACTGTGGGTGATGAGCTGTACTCAGATTCAATTGGGTTCCCAAGGCTTCTTGCAAACTGTTCCAAAATCTTGAGGTGAACCTAGGATCACGATCAGAGACAATACTCATTGGCACTCCGTGCAGACGAACCACATTGTCCATATAAAGCCTAGCTAGCTTATCCAGAGTATGAGTGATCTTCATAGGAATGAAGTGGGCTGATTTGGTCAACCTATCAACAATCACCCACACAGTGTCATTGCCTTTACTTGTCCGAGGCAAGCTAGTCACGAAGTCCATAGAGATATCCTCCCACTTCCAACTCGGAATAGGAAGGGGTTGAAGTAATCCAGATGGAGGTTGGCAAACGGCTTTCACACGTTGGCAAGTCTCACACTTGGCAACAAAATCATCAACATCAGCCTTCAAACCAATCCACCAAAAATGTTCCTTCAAGTCCTTGTACATCTTGGTGCTTCTAGGGTGTACTGTAAAGACTGACTGGTGTGCTTCCTTCAATATTTCTTTCTTAATTTCCTCATTTGCTGGCACACACAGTCTACCTCTAAACAATAAAGCACCATCCATGGATATACCAAAGTCGGGGTCCGACTCAAGATTCGAAGAAATCGTCTCAACTTTGTCCATAAATTCTTGATTAGAACTCTGCAAGGCAACAATCCTATCTCTGAGGCTATATCTTGCTGTCATGGCAGAAAGAACAAAATCTGAATCCTCAGGGACAACTTCCAAATCAATACTCTCAATTGAAGACAACAAGGGTTGACTCAAAACATTCAAATCCAAGGTCTTCTTCTGATTCTTCCTACTAAGAGCATCAACAACGACGTTTGCCTTACCAAGGTGATACTGAATATAACAGTCATAATTAGAGACTAGTACCTACCATCTTCTCAGCCTCATGTTCAACTCCTTTTGAGTAAAGAAGTATTTCAAACTTTTATGATCCGTGAAAATGGCAATCTTCTCACCATAGAGGTAATGTCTCCAAATCTTCAAGGTGAAGACAACAGTGGCAAGTTCTAGGTCGTGAGTGGGGTAATTCTGCTCATAATCTTTCAATTGCCGAGAAGCATAGGCTACGACCTTACCATGTTGCATCAGCACGCAACCCAAACCGATCTTCGACGCATCAGTATAGACTGTCATACCGCCTGAACTATCAGGTATAGTCAAAACCGGGGCACTTGTCAATCAATCTTTCAACTCTTGGAAATTCTTCTCACAAGCGTCAGACCAAACAAACTTCTCTTCTTTCCTAGTCAGCTTAGTCATAGCAGCAGCCAACTGAGAAAAGTTCTCAATAAACCTTTTGTAGTAACCCACCAATCCTAGGAAACTTCTTATTTCCGAAACTGTCCTCAGTCTTTCCCAATCAGTCACTGCTTTGACTTTTTCAGGATCGACACGAATACCTTTAGCTGAAACCACATGGCCGAGGAATACTACTCTCTTGAGCCAGAAATCACATTTGCTGAATTTGGCATAAAGCTTCTTTTCTCGCAGTCTTTGCAACGTGAAACTTAGATGGCTCGCATGCTCTTCTTCATTCTTCGAATAGATCAAGATGTCGTCGATGAAGACAATCACAAACTTATCAAGCACATCATGAAATACTCGGTTCATGAGGTCCATGAACACTGCAGGAGCATTAGTCAATCCGAAAGGATGACTCGAAATTCATAATGACCATACCTTGTTCGGAAAGCTGTCTTGAAGATATCACTTGGCTTCACTTTCAATTGGTGATATCCAGACCTCAGTCAATCTTCAAGAACACTGCTGCACCCTTCAACTGATCGAAAGGATCATCAATTCTGGGCAGTGGGTATCTATTCTTGATGGTCAGCTTGTTCAACTCACAGAAGTCGATGCACAGACGCATACTACCATCCTTCTTCTTGACAAACAAGACCAGAGCTCCCCAAGGTGATACACTAGGCTGTATAAAACCTCTATCAATGAGATCATTCAACTAATTTTGCAGTTCCTTCAGTTCAGTAGGAGCCATCCTTTACGGAGCCTTAGATACCGGAGCGGCACCAGGGATGAGATCAATAGAAAACTCAACATCCCTATTTGGAGGCACTCCCGATAGATCATCAGGGAAGACATCAAAAAAGTCACAAACAATCTTGACTTCGTCAATTCTTTTCTCTACTTTACTCTTGCCTTTAGATGAAGCATCATCCACTAGGGCGTAGACTTGCATCAGTGCAGACAGGATCTTCTTACCAATCCTTCTTCTCTCACCTTGAAATTCAAAGACCAGACTTCTACAAATTTGGAACTGAATTTTCCTCGAGGAACAAAGAAACACAGCTTTATGGGCTGTTAACCAATCAATTCCCAAAATGAAATCAAAGTCCTTCATGTCGAGAAGTACGAAATTGGCTTCCAAGTTCTTCTCACCAATCAACACAGGACATTTAACTGACCCTTTATCTAGTCTCACAACAGGTCCAGTAGGTGTACTAATCAATAAACAACTAGATAACTTCTCAAGCATTAGGTCAGTCTTCTTGATGAATGCAGATGATATGAACGAATGAGATGCACCCGTATCAAATAAGACAAATGCAGGAATAGAAGCGATTAACAATGTACCTGTAATCACATCATGGCTTGCATCCTGTTCGGTACTGGAAATACTGAACACTCTACCAGAGGGAGGAGCAGGAGCATTCTTCACTACAGGAGCAAGGCTGCTGGGCAGGCCGCTTCGGACAGGCACGAGCAAAATGACCAGCTTTCTTACAGAAAAGGCAAAAAGGATTGCTAGGTCCCACTGGAGTAGCTGCAACAGGGGGCTTCTGAACCAAAGGCCTAGTATTCACATTCACAGGCCTAACATTTGCATTCAACGGTGGTCAATTCCCACTATATTGTCTAAACTAGCCGGGCTGCTGAAAACCAGGGCTCTGACCTACACTCCTAGGCTGAAAAGTAGGAGTGGGGTAGGGTGTAGGTCTCACAAAACGCCGATCATTACGATCCACCAAACCAGGGTTCCTGGGCTGCCAAGGCCTTTGCACTCGAGCATTCTCCTTCTCAGTTTCTTCCAACTTCTTCGAGTTCTACACCACTTGGGCATAGCTCACTATTGGCTGGAAAGTGAGGTAAGCTTTAATGGCAGGGCACAGTCCTTTAAAGAACTTCTTTGCTTTGGCGAGGTCAAGCTTTAGAGAGTCTGGAGCAACGAAATGAAGCTCCTCGAACTTCTGTTGGTACTCCAACACAGACAAGGATCCCTGCGTAAGAACCATAAATTCGGCTTCCTTCGCATCTTTCACCGCCTCAGGGAAGTAGTTCATGCAGAAAGCTTCTTTGAACAAATTCCAAGTTACAACACCTGCATGAAAACCTTCCAACATAGGCCGAGTGGAGGTCCACCAAGCGTCAGCTTCATGTTGCAACTTCTGTTTAGCAAACATAATCTTTTGGGCTTCAGAACATTGCAGATGTCGAAAAGCCTTCTCTAACTCATGAAGCCACTTGTTAGGAAACAAGGGGTCCTTGGTCACTCCAGTGAAGGTGGGCACTTGCAGTTTCAGGAAACTCTCCATCAAACGAGTATGAGGAGTTCCAGCTAATCCTCCTGCATTCAGAACTGCTGCATGGGGATTCCCATTAGTACCAGCACGAGTCTTATTATGCAGAGTCATGAAACCTGTCAACATCTAATTAAACTGGGCTGGTTGCTGCTGCATCATATTGCCCATGATATTGGCAATATCACGAAAGCTTCCAACATTCGGGGCACCAGGTATGTCATGGGTACCCTGATCGCCATTGTTGGTCTGCTGATCATGACCACCATTGGGTATCTCACCACCTCCATGAGGTATCTCACCATGACCATTGCTACTGGATCCACCACGTCCACTTCTCAGAGTAACCATTTTGCAAAAACTAAAAACATAAAAAACACCGAATTTCAAAATTTCATCATAATCCACAAGTCCAAATGATTTGAAAATTTAAATCATGCTTAAATACATCCATATAGTCATCAAACAATAATCCATAGGACAAAAATCACATTTTCCAAAAATTCAACAGAAAATGAGGTCACTGTGTCCATTGGTCGATTGATTGGTCGACTGGCCCAGTCGACCAATGAGTCGACCAGTGCTCACAGAATACGAAAATTCGTATTTTAGGCATCATTTCCTCATTCTAACTTCATTCTAACCACTTCAAAACGTGAGAGAGCTTTGGGGAAAGACTTCTAAGGTTCTTCCAAGTGTTTTTGAGGGGATTTAGTGCTTCAACAACAACACCACATCACACATTCATCCCAAACAAGGTAAATCCATCATTTATTCTTTCAAATACAATCTCTCATGCTTGCATTTCCATAGAAATCATGTTTTACTTGTATCCAATGCTAGAAATCATGCTTAGGAATACTTAGAAACATATTCCCTAGGTTTTAAACACAATGACATGCATAGACAACAAATTCTAACACATTCTAGCACTTTCACAACGTTTTCGTACCGAAATCGTTAACTTTAGAAATTTTCGATTTCTCTCAAACCGCTTGGAGTTTTGGCACGAAATCAATTGCTACATGCTCAAAATGATATTGTGAACGTGAACATGTAATTTGATCTTACCAATTTCAAAATTTTCAAAAATCAAATTTTGACCTAGACTGCAAAATCCCCAAATTTCTTGCTGAATTTTCAAGTTTTCGCCAAGTTTTTGATCGATTTTCTTCAAATAAACTTCATGATCATGCAATTCCAAGTATTGTGCAAATGCTAGTATCCTCAAATCGAATTTTCCCCAAATTTGAAATTTTCCAAAAAATTACGAAAATGCCCTTTTTGGTTGAAATCTTGAAATAGCACTAACTAGCAATGTCTTTTGTGTCTTCCACAGACATACACTATGCAGAGAGGAGGGCGAGGACTAGGTCATATGGTAGGGGCACTCAGGGGTAGAGGTCAGGTGCCTTCACAGCCTAGACAGGAGGTTCGGTGACCAGACAGATTCGATACTCCACAGGCCAAGTTCTTGTACGAGGCCTACTTCAGTTACTGCAGTATCAAATTTGGACGTCTACTTCACCTAGGCCAGCTCGGGAGTGTTCAGGATTTGGCAGAGATTTGACACTATGGAGTGGACACATTTCTTCACTGAGGATTTGCCGGTATAATCCGGAGTTGGTGAGGTTGTTCTTTAGCAACCTTACATCTACAGAGGAGTCTAGAGGTCCAGGACATCCTCTTCGGTTAGTTCTCAAGAGCAGAGTCCTTCAGACGTGGATCCGCTTCTCCATGAGGTCATTGGCTGAGATCCTACAGGTACCTTACTATCCACGGCAGCACGTGTGGATACCAGCGGGGGCAGGGATAGACAACTACTTACTGCCATACGAGCTGCACGAGATATGCACTATACTATGGGATGATCGACGATGCTACACTCCGAGGAACAGCGGGCAGATGATAGATTCAGCAAGGATTATCGGTCGTATGTCAGCCAAAATATCATGCCGAAGGCCGAACATCACCATCGGGTCACAGTGATGGAGGCCTTGGTTATCTACCGCATCTACATGGGCTTCCAGATAGACTTATCTTACATCATTCAGCAGGTCATGCTGGATCTGGTACTACGGCCTAGTACGCAGAACCTTTGCTATGGGAGGCTTCTAACTTTGATCTTTCGGCACTTCGGAGTGAGTCTCGAGGATACACCGGTGGACACTGGTGCACTGGGGTATATGATCGGGACTAGGACCATCCGACAGATGAAGCTGAAACAGACATTGAGGTCTCCTGGTCCAGAGGGTGAGGATGATGAGACAGAGGAGGAGAGAGATGAGTCTGATGATGGAGCAGAGGATGTCGGTCCTGATAGTGATGATCAGGCCGAAGATGACACAGAGATGCACGAGGCTGAGCTGGAGCATCACGAGATTCCTCCTTCATCACACTTCGAGGTAGGTGGCCCGTCTCATGCAGTTCCAGAGACTTCAGATCTCGGTGCATAGATGAGATCGATGACTTCCATGCTGGAGAGGATGGAGGTCAGACAGGAGTAGATGTATGAGAGGATGGAGTCACGGCAGGATAGGATAGAGCATCAGGTGACTCAGCTAGCAGAGGAGTTCAGAGCTTTTAGAGACCAGAGCAAATCACCTAGATAGACTGTACTTTAGGATTTCAATTTATAAATTATCCAATGTAATCGTTGTAAAAGCTTTTGAAATTAATGAAGTTCTTTCTGTTTCACTTTATTATTGTGTATTATGCACCTTTCTTTTATTGTATTAAGTGACATTTGTTTAAGTATAATTATGGTATGTTATTCCAAAAGTCCAGTTATGCTTCATTAAACAAGTTTCTAATCCAAGTGTTCTATTATTCACTTCTAAGAGTAGAGGAGTCATTTCAGGTCTATGACTCAGGAATGTTCCGTTATTGTTTTATGTGGTTAGTATTTCCTTGAACTTTGGGCTCTGATACCACTCTGTCACATCCACCCAGCCAGTACCCTACCCGGCATACCCGAGTGTGTGATCCACAGCCCCGAAGATCAAGTATCGAGGTAATGAACCTCCCACATAAACAATAGCATAATCATGAACATAAATAATCAATGTGCAAAGTATAAATGAGAGATCCAAATAAGGAAGGAATAAATCATATATCATCAGAGTATGACAGACAATCAATGAATCTAAATCACAAAGTAAAGTGAGGCGGAATCTTACTCTACAATAGCGGAAAAGTAATTCGAAAGTCAAAAGGAGATTACAACTGATTCTAAGAAAGAAAGATATAATCAAACTAAGCTAGAGTCTATTCTACTTTATAGAGAACGTCTTCATAAACATAGACTTCATCAATCACGCTCAGACGTGGCCACTCCACAGTAGAGCTAATCTTGGTAACAAGTAAGACCACTCGAGGAATCCTCAACGTAATCTTCATAGTTGCCAACACCTTGCATAAAGTACGCTTCTTCAGTTTGCGCTTCCTCGTATTGACCTTCATAGTCATCAATACCTGTAGAGTAATCTAACAAAAGATATTGTACAAAAGGAAAGGACTAAGTTTCAAAGAAACCCAGTAAGGCAGTTAATCCATAATAACATAAATAGCAGGATTTCAAAGCAAAGTAAGATGCAATATGATATAAAACATATGATGCATTATGATTCTAACTCTATATATGCTGGTCTCTATTGGCAGACATGCTTTAAGTCATTGCATCGTACTTCTTTAGGAAAGTCTCAATCACTCAACATCAGTTGGTAATGGGTCCGGCATCCCTCGGGACATTCCATGGCTGGGGGTTAAGTCACCGCTCTCTCACATCACCATTGGTCTAAGTACTGGCGCATGTCAGGGTCAAAGCCTAGCCAAATGCAAGTCTCCTACTTAGTTACATCAAGTCAAATCCAGATACGTCCATTCCTTGCCCCTGGTGATCCTTTCCGGTATCCTTCACACTAGAGTCCTCATAGTCCTTGACTACGGACTCATCAACCCTGTTGGTCATCCACATATGGTAAACGGGAAGCTCTCACGTCCCCTCACGAGTTGGTTACCGATCTTCAGTGCCCGTGAGCCCAAGTCTATCCATATGCAACTCTACCAACAAATGGCCCCCACAATGTGATTCCTGTCCTCTCACGGGTTGGTTACCGGTCTTGAGCGCCCATGAATCCCCATTGCTACCATAGGTCATTCGGTCTCAATACCCCTCCGATTAGGGTCTGACATAATAGGACATCCTAGCCAAACACTACTAGACAGCCCTAAATATGTCATCCAACAGTTTAGGAAGGTGTCCAAAGGGCATCTCCGGAAACATCCCATAATATTCCCGTAGTTGTCCAAGGACAGAAGTGTCAAAAGGACACCTCCCCTTTCCAAACCATACTTAATCATTCACAAACATAAATCCATCATATCACATATATGGTAACTTCTTATATGGAAAGAAATCAATAACAACATCCAACTTGTATATAATTGGTAAGTAAATCATACATGAATTAATTAGCATAAACAAGTAATGCTACTGTAATCAAGGTAGTTGCATCAGTAGTATATCAGTGTAAGAATCTAATTAAGGAAATAAATCAAAGATTCAAGTATAGAAACTAGAACATGCAATCTATGTAATTAAGGAAATAACCATCCTTACCTTATAAAACTCGCAAAGGATTTTGGGGAATCAAGTAAGACCTTGTCTAAACTTGGAAAGAATGTCCTAAACAAGTATATATAACATATTAGGAAAGATACCTAGAAGGAAAGAAATCAAATCATCCAAAACAGGCCAAAAATGAGGTTGCTCTCCTCATTGGTCGATTGATTGATCTACTGCCTCAGTTGACCAATAGAGACAGTGGCCTACAAAATCAGAGATTTTTGAATACAAAACCGAATTTGGTGGTTCAAAAGGGTACCAAACAAGGGGGAAACTACAAGGATAGTATGCTAGTATATAGAGGACTTCAAAACTCTAATCACACCAAGTCTTCAAGTTACAAATTAGGAAACAAAAACTTACCATAATTAGATCAATCATGGTTCTTGAAGAATTCATAGCAAAATCATGGACGAAAAACTATAGAATGATGGATTACTAATCCGATAAAGAATTCATGAAAAGCATGCATAGATCCTCAAGAAAAATAGATCTAAGACTGAAGAACATCAATCTAAATAAGGAAAGAGAATAGATACATGTTTTCCTTCAAAAGTGAATGATGATCTTGATGAAGATCATCCACCAAGCTTTAGATCCTTAGGGAAAGAGAGGGAATGAGTAAAGTGATAGTTGCAATAGAGATGCAACATCATCTCTACTGTCCTCAAACAGAAAAGGAAAGAAAAGTAATTAAGAATCAAAGACGAAACATAGAAGAGGATGATCACATACCTTTTTGTTGAAATGCACGAGATTTGACGAAGATCCGTCAAAAAAATACCAAGGATGCAAGGGAGATGACTTGCAGAGGGCTCTGGTTCATTCCAAAGAATCTGGAGGCAGAAAATACGAAGTATACTCGAGATTGGACTTAAATAGACCAAGCAAAGACCTAATCAGCAAAATTAGATCTCATTGGTCGATTGATTGGTCGACTGGCCCAGTCGACCAAGCAAGACAGCAAGTCCAAAATAGGGAATTGAAGGCTCAGATCAAATCTAAACATGAAGGGGTTTTGCACACACACTAAGTGATTTACCTAGTAGGTAGAAATGCGTTCGAACCAAGTCAGAGAGTACTCCAAGTCCATCAACTAATTCCTTCTTCATCAGGGTGTAGTTTCCATAAATGGAACATTGTCATCAACACTCATGGATTCTAAGCCAAACACCAAGTCTTCCACTGGGATGGCCCATAGTTGACTTCTTGCCTTACTTTGGGTTGTCAAACCTACAAGCAACAGGGTTTCCGGGTCAAGGTTAGGGCTGGGTTTCACACCCTTACTTACCGGAGCCGAGTGATTGGACTTACCCAAGAAAGTATGGTGCTATGACTTAAAGCATGTCTGCCATAGAGACTAGTATACATAGTGTTAGATTCATACATGCATCGTCTGTTTCATATCATCTTGCATCATGCTATGTTTGGATCATGTTATTTATGTATTATGGAATAACTTGCCTTGCTGAGTTCTTTTGAACTCACTCCTTTTTGTACAAATGTTTTGTCAGACTATCTTGCAGGAACCGAGGAAATTGATGGCCAACTCTATGAAGCACCCCTTGATGAAACACACTACCATCAAGGTGCTGGCGATCACGAAGACTACGGTGAAGATCCCTCGTTGGATTATGCTTCGTACCAAGACTAGATCTTCTCGGGAGCGGATTCGGCCATGTCTCGTGTCTTTTGTTTATGTTTACGAGGATATTTTGTATAAGACTGAAGAAACATTAGTTTAGATGTTTATCCCTTTACATCACTCTTTTGAGACTTGGATTGTAAACCCTTAACTGTTATTCAAACTACTTTCTGCTGCGACTTAGGGAGTGATTTCCGCTCACTCTCTTCATTTTGATTATATATACATTGGTATCTTTTACTTCCGCACTCTGATTATATTGTCTCTCTTAATTTGTCTTGATCTCATTGTTTATGTCTTATTACATGGATTATATTTGTTCTTGATTATGTTATCGTGTATGTGGGAGGCATGGTTTCCTCCATACTTGATCTTTGGGGCTGTGGATCACATACCTGGGTATGCCAGGTAGGGTACCGGCTACGTGGATGTGACATATGCACCAATACTCATGTCAATGGTTGTGGTGAGAGAGTGTGGATCTAAATCTTAGACATGTTGATTGATGAGAACTGTACCCGTTGCCCTAGATCCCAACAGAGGTAGCCAGTCCGTGAGGGATCAAAGTGACAAGACCTACCTAGAGGAGGGCTAGTGTTGTATCTTAAAGCATGTCTACATTATTAGAGACTTGCATGGTTAGCTGCTAGATGCGTCCATACTATTGCATATCATCTTTTCATTATTATTATTGTCATGTTTATGATGTTGATATGTATATGGGATTGTTGTCTTACTGAGTTCGTCAAAACTCATCCTTTGTTGATTATCTCTACTTTCTTCAGATGACTATGCAGATGCAAGGGAAGTTCTGATGTTTGGGAGAATCCCAATGAAGAGACTCTAGAGACGTCAATGGGAAGGGGTGTTGAACAACACGAAGCCTCCTGCGGGTGCATGTAGTGCGCTTATAGCACCTATTGACTGTAAGAGGATCCAACTGCCACTTGGATAGATCAATGAGAGAGGGTTTCATGACTCCTTTTATATAGAGATTAGAAGAGAAAAGTGCTAGTTGCGAGAAAGACCAACTTAATGATTAGACTTTGAGATTCTCTTTGGTTCCATTACAATAATGTTTTGGACACAATTCTTTCATTCATTCTTTGGATTATATGCATTTCCTTTTTATTAAATTTTCGACACTTATATTCCTTCATATTAATTATTGAAAATTGTTCTTTTCTCTTGATTTGGTATTGTTTGCATTTATTATTACTAATGGCTAAACCATGGATCTTGTTATTGTGGATCGCACCGACGGGTTGTCAGGCAGGACCGATACCGGTGGGTGGCATGTGATAGAGGCGGTATCAGAGCTAGGTTTACAAGAGTCAGTATCAATTAATACATATAATGCCTAAGCAATCTGGGTCATTGATCCAGAAGTGATCTACAATAGTAAAAGTGGATAATAGGTACAACCATACTCTACCAGGTTGAACAGGAAAGTGAAGTGAACTTTGATTTTGCATAAGCTACCATAACTAAAGCAAAAACACATTTCACAATAACAACCATCAAGAAGTGCATAAGATACAATAAATGAAAGTGCAACAAGCATAACTAAATTCCATTAATAAGGTAAGTTTTTACATAAGCTGAAACGTGCTAAACTCATGCTTTATAAGTCAAAACATCTAAGGAAAGTGTTGTCACATCCCCCCAGCCGGTACCATAACTACAATACTCGGAGGTGTGATCCATAGCGCCAAAGATCAGTTCTTATCAATCAACCTCCCACATAGCACAATAGTATAATCAAGAGCAAAGATAAATCACTGTATAAATGTATTAAAGAAACAATCAAGGATGAATCTCATAAAAATCTCAAAAGAATAATCGAGTGCCAGAAAAATGATACCATTATAGAATCAGAGTATAGAGTATAGTGAAAATAAACTCTAAAATCAATGCGGAAGGTAGATCAAAATCTAAAGTATTACAATTGAATAAACTAAAGAAGTCTAAGAATCAATCTAAATACTATTCATATATCATCTCTAACTTAAAAAGAGTATGTCTAAACTCAAAGAGTTCTGTATCCAATACGGGGTACTCCAGCTCCAATATAAGACTAATCCTGGTACCGTGCAATCATCACACTCACATTCTTCAAAGTGATGTTCGTGACCCCCAATACTTTTTAGACCGTACAGATTAGTCGTCGTGGTCTCGTAGTCCTTGATCTCACCATCACCTACACCTGCAACGAATTCTAAAGCGTTGTCCCTGAAGGGTGAGCTCAAAAGAACTTAGCAAGTAGTTCAAATACAAATAACCATCACAATCAATATTCAAGTACAAAGCATGATGCAATATGATATGAGACAATGTCCATGTATGCATCTAACTCTAACATATGCTAGTCTCTAATTGTAGACACGCATTAAGATAGAACCCCATACTCCTCGGGCAGTCTCAGTCACTCTCCCTCACGGCTCTTAAGCACGTCTTTTGGGTTCTCTGTAGCAGTTGGATTAGGACATCCATCTCAGACATTCACCATGGCTGGGGTTTAGGTCACCACTCTCTCAACCCACCATTGGTATGAGTATTGGCGTCTGTTAGGGTTACACCTAGCCCAATGCACATCATCTACTAAGTCATATCAATCTCGGAGTTAGATACTTCCCTTCTATGCCCCTGACAGTCATTCCAATACCTTTCTTCCTAAAGTCATCATATCCTATGGCTCCAACCAAATCGAACTATGAACTCTCAACCCTAATGGTCATCCACATATAATAAATGGGAAGATATCATGTCCTCTCATGGGTTGTCTACCGGTCTTGAGCGCCCATGAGCCTAGGTTTATTATGTGCAACCCTACCAGTGAATGGCCCCCACAATGTGATTATGTCTTACAGATTGAATACTAGTCTTGAGCGTCATAATCTCCATTGCTGCCATGGGTCACTCGGCATCAATACCCACGCTGATGGGGTTCTTAGCCAAACACATCTAGACAAGTCCTAAGTATGTCATTCAGTAATCACGAAAAGCGTCAAGGGGCACCATAGGAAAGTGTCCATACCACCTCCATTGATGTCCTGAGACAGAAACACCAAAAGGGCATTCCCCATTCCACAATCACAACTTAGGCAATCACATTGCAATATGATTTCAAAGATAATATCATATTATGATCCATTCACAATCCAATAGTTCACATTCATAACAAATATGCAAATCATATAATGAATATCATACTATAATTAAAGAAGTATATCTATCATGATCAAGTACTAAAACAACAATATAGATCATGCATTTAAAATTAGAAAGTAAATCATGCTATTTGTTAGTGAACATCCTTACCTTAAGTAAGATTCAAAAACTTTAAAGAATAGGCCGAGGATAGGTTCAAAGTTGCCAAAGAAACCCTAA
The DNA here is from genome assembly GCF_041222555.1 of Hakea prostrata. Taxonomy (NCBI): domain Eukaryota; kingdom Viridiplantae; phylum Streptophyta; class Magnoliopsida; order Proteales; family Proteaceae; genus Hakea; species Hakea prostrata. The sequence continues at coordinate 9,736,495 of NC_142605.1, forward strand.
TCATACAAGGATTAAGTATTAAGAACAAGCCCTAAAGGATCGAAGATGAAACGGGGTCAAAACAGGGCAAACTGCTGTTAGTGTATCCTTTGGTCGCTTGGGGCGATCAAGCATACCCAGTACAGACAATAAAACCTAGATTTTATTAGAAACTCATCGTTTGAGTTCCAAACACTCCAAAATTAGTAGGAAAACTCTGAAATAATATATGGAGGCCATCTAACATGATCTAGGCATCAAACATGATCAACGGAATAAAAATCCTACGAATCACATAGTAGGATCAATCCGCAGATTTCATGGATAGATTAGAGTGAATGGGGATTCACTCTAGGACTAGAAAACCATAGATCAAGGTCTGAAAATAAATTAGAGATAGGTCTAGCATGGATGGGAAATCAATCAAATCAAAAGAGAATACAATCATGATGGTCATGCTAGGCTTTTACTAAAATCACGCCGTGATGTTCACGGAAAGAAAAGAATGAATGGGGATTCACTCTAAGACTATTAGGATGAAGAAGTAGGTCATTACAGTAGCATAAGACCTTCCTTAGAATCACAAAAATGAGTAGATTCAAAGGAGAGAATATATCTAGAAGGAATGAGAGTGTTCGCTACCTTGAAGAAGAAGAGTCTTTGAGCGAAAAATCTCATGGATGTTTGGGGATCTTCCTTGGCCTTGGAGAGAGTGCTCTAGGGTTCTTTTGACGTTCTCCAACAGCTTACTGAAAAAGTGGCTCGAATTAGATCGAAGTTTGAATATATAGGGCTTCGGAAACCTAATTTCCAAAAAGTATCAAATCTGTCTCGGGGACGGTTGGTCACTTGGGGCGACCAAGGCAGGCTGCCAACTTGTACCATCTTTTGACAAAAATGCTATTTGGACCCCAAAAGCCCTAATCACCTCTTGGGTCCTTTTCCAAGTTTAAAAGGGGTCTTACCTAGTTCTATAGGACCTTCCACTTGTGTCAACACTGCACTCTGAGTCTACCAAGTCCATCATCATTTAAGTTGCATCTTCTTCCAAAATCAAACAATGTTTCAATTATTGGATCATCACCATCTACTTTAATTGGTTCCAAGTAAGATCCAATGGGTCCAAATGGGATGGCCCACATCTATCTTCTTCCTTGACTTCAGGTCTTTGGACCTACAATATAGATTTTTGGATTAGGGTTGTGAGGGATTTCACAAGAACAAATTAATAAAATGAAAACCAAGATAAGTTAGTCCGTGCTAAGAACAAAGAGGAGCATAATAGTTGATCTAGTCCTGTGGTGTTGGTGGTGGTGCTAGCCTCAGTAGGTGGAGGATCTCCAGGAACTTGGCTAACTACTGGTCACCCATCATTGGATGGAGCTGCTCTAGGTACTCCACTAGTGTAAGTATCTCACCGAAGACCGCATCTCCTGCCCAAGTAGGTGTTGAGGTCTGTGTCTCTTTCGGTATGCCTTGAGTCCCAGATGGACCCCCTACCTCGAACTGGGATGGTGATGGCATGTCTCCTTGGACATCCTATGCATCCTCGTCTATGGCCTCATCACCTCCCTCCTCAACTGCCTCCTCCTATGGACTAGCTGGCATCTTTAGTAAGTGAGCGCTGCCTAATAGGTGCATCGAAGTGACCAATCGATGATGATGGTACCACCGTGGCCAACAGGGACAAGCTCTCCTGTGAGGTCGATCCCAAAATGCTCAAAGATCCGGGTCAGCAACAATCCATAATCAAGGTTTGCACCCCCTGGATGTGACACCCTTTAGATCATGGCATTCTGGATGACGAATGCTAAGTCCCTCTGATAACTTGTATAGATGATGAAGGTCATTAAGGCTTGCAGTTGGGAAATCTCACTCTAGTGTCCTGCCTTGGGCAGCATGTTTCTACAAATAATTTGTGAGATGACTCTACAAGATGGGAGCAGATCAATCATAGAAGTGACACTACTGCAAGTGTCATCGCAAATGGCAGAAAAGATAAGAGCTTTCTCCTCCCAGTGAATGACATCATCAGAATCAGCCCCTGGTGCAAAACATCTCCTTTGTGTGTGGATATATGGGATATACAGGATATGAGCTAGAGTCCAAGTGGAGAAGAGAATCTGAATGTTCTTCACCCTACTCTCTATAATCATCCTAGTGTCCTCATCTCCCACAGGTTGCTCATGGAAGGTCAGATTATTGTAAAATAACCTGACAAGTTTGGGACAGGTAGGGTTGTTCAAGGCTAACATGCTACTCCACCCTATAGCCGCAAACCTTTGTGCAATCCGGAACTCTTCCAACTCATCTGTGACTATGGATGGCCCAACTCTACCCGTAGGTTTCAAAAATGGGCAAAGTACAGAGCCTGTGCCTCGTCATACCTAAAGAAACCTAGGTGGATTGGATCGTGGGCATCACCATGTCCACGTCCATGACCATGACCGTGAATAGGGACCATCCTACCTCCACAGGCTGCCATCTGTGTTAAATCTGAAATTTTTTTGAGAAAAGAAGAAAAGAGGAAGTTAGAAATTGTCAATGAGATGTCTATGGGTGTCTAGAAGCAAAAAGAATGGTAGATCTATGCTTAGACATCACTAAAATATGAAACTAAATGGTTTTATAGCAAAGAAAACCTAGAAAGAGAAGTTAGAAAGAAAATTGACAACCTAACCTTGAAAAAATAGGGTTTAAGTAATTTATGTCACATCCCCCCAGCCAGTACCCTAACCACAATACCCGGAGGTGTGATTCCACAAGTCCTACAGTAAAGTCTAGGGAAACCATATAACCACATAACACAATAACACAATCATGAGTAAAGAATAATCAATGTTTACCTTTTATTAGTCAATCAAAGGAAATAACCTTGAAATATCATCAGAGTATAATCAAAGAAAATAACTATAGAATGTAGCGGAAAATAACTCTATAGGTCCAAATGCGGAAGAGTGTATCAAAATACCAAAGTAAGTAAAAAACTATTACATCAGGAATAAACTAAGAACATAAATAAAGTTGTTCTATTCTTTCATGGGCCCTTCTTCTTCTTCAATCTTCATCTTCTTCTTCGGGGATTTATGTTCCTGCAACTTTGGATCAGCATCTAACTCACGATCCCACCAGAAAATGAGACGATGTACTCTACTATCAATAGGAGCCATCAGTGTGGTCCAGACCGGTGTACTGGTCGTACCAGTGGTCATTATCTTCTCCAATAATGTCGGTAGATATACCATATAAGGAAGGGTCCTCCATGCTGGTGCACAAGATATCTTCCAAACCTACAAGGTCATCTAAAAACATATCCCCCAAAGGGTGAGCTCAAACGAATTCAACAAGTAGTTCAACTCATAATAAACAACTACAAGTTGTTCAAAGCAAACATAATGCAATGATATGAGACAATGAATGTAAGTATGCTTCTAACTCTAAGTATGCTAGTTTCTATTGGCAAACATGCATTAAGATACAACACCATACTCCTCTGGGTAGGTCTCAAATCACTCTCCCTCAACCATCTTGGTATATTGGGTTCTCCAATGGTAATTGGGTCAGGGCATCCCTCTCGGATGTTCCATGGTTGGAGTTTAGGTCAACATTATAGCTCACCACAATTGGTCTGAGTACTGGTACGTGTCAAGGTAAACACCTAGCCCAATGCAAGTCATCTACTGAGTCACATCTACTCGGAGTCGGATATCTCCCTTCCATGCACTAGACAGTCCGTTTCGGTATGATAGTCTCCCTTCCGTGCCTATGCAATCCGTTCCGATATCTCCCTCCCTAGAGTCTCCATCTCCTTCTCGGATATGTAGACTCTCAACCCTTGTTCATCCACATATAATAAATGGGAACCTCCCATGTCCTCTCACAGATTGGTTACTGATCTTGAGCACCAATGAGCCCAGGTTTATTATGTCCAACCCTACCAATGAATGGCCCCACAATGTGATTGTTTCCTCTCACAGGTTGGTTACCGGTCTTGAGCGCCCACCAATCCCCATTTCTACCACAGGTCACTCAGTCTCAATTACCCTTTTGATAGGGTCATTTATGACAGGGTTTCCCTAGCCAAACTCATCTAGACCATATGCTAGGGATGTCTACAAGTAATTAGGGAAAGCGCCAAGGGGCACCATAGGAAAGCGTCCCATACCATCTCCACTAATGTCCAATGATAGAAATGCCAAAAGGGCATTCCCCATCCTCCAATCACAACTTAGGCAATCACATCACATCATGATTCCATAACAATACAATATAGTCCAACTCACATTCACATCATTCCTAATCAATAAAAGTAGGTAAATCATACCATCAGTAGACTACTGTAATTACAGAAGACAATATAGAAAAAGTATAACTACAGTAGCTAACACATGCATATAAGTCCTAACATATCAAAACATGTATTTGTGCATATTGTGAGTGAACGTACTCACCTTATATCCAACTTCGCAAACTCTAACTAAGAGATCAAAAAGCAAGTCCAAAATCAGAAAATAACCCTAAACAAACATGTAGAGAGTATAAGGAACAAACTCTTAAGATCGAAGACGAAACAGAGTCAAAACGGAGCAAGGTTGTTGTCAGACACACCTTTGGTCGATTGGATCGAGCAAGGGGATCGACCAAAGCTACTATATACGGACAGTAACTTCCAAATTTGGTCGAAAACTCATCGAATCACATTGGAACACTCTAAAATTAATAGGAAAATTCTAAAATAACATATATAGACTATCTATGATGATCTAAACATCAAAAAAGGCCTGTGGAATAGAAATCCAATAAATCACCTAATAGGCTTGATCCACAGATTCTCACGGAAAAGCTAGAATGAATGGAGATTCATTCTAAGGGTAAGAGAACAGTAGATCATGCATAAAAAACAACTTAGGAACATATCTAACATGGATTAGAATCAAATAACAACAGTAAGAGTAAATCGTGGTCTCATGCTAGATCAAAACATTGAATAACACCATATGGCTTAAGGAAAACATAGAGTGAATGGGAATTCACTCTAAGACTATGAGGATCAAAGACTAGGCCATTACAATAGTGTAATACCTTCCTCACAGTCAAAACAAATAGTAACAACAGTAGAGAGAATAGATCAATGAAGTATAGGATTGAATACTAACCTTGTAGAAGAAGATCAATGGAGGAACTTTGCTTGGATGCTTGGAATCAACCTTGGGCTTTAAGAGGAGGCTCTAGGGTTCTTCTCACGTTCTCCAAAAGTTAAAAGGCAAAGTTTGTCAGAAGTTACATATAAATAGGACTTCAAAACCTAAACTTCCAAAAATAAACAATTCTGCCCGAGGCCTACTTTGGTCGAATGCCTTGGTCAATTGGATCGACCAAAGGGTTCCCCCCTTGTAAATTTCTGAATTTTGGTTCCCAAAAGCCAAAACCACCATTTGGGTCCTCAACCAACTTAAGAAAAAGTCTTACCTAACTCTATAGGATCTTCCGAAGGTGTCAACATTGTACTCAAGGTCCATCTTCCAAGTCCATTGCCATTTAGACTACATCTGCTCTTAAAATCAAACAAGTTTTCCAAGATGGAATCTTCACTATCAATCTCCTTTGGTTCTAGGTCAGAGCCAATAGGTTCAACAGAGAGGGTCCACAACTGTCTTCTACCTTGACTTCGGGTCTTCGGAACTACAACATAGATTTTGGATTAGGGTTGGTGCGGGACTTCATAGTTTACCTGTGATGTGTGAATGGATCGCGTAGAAGGCAGATCTATAGTCAACGGACTCCCCAAAAATCTTCTCTTGACCTAAAAAGAGCTCCAAGGGTTTTAAAAAGTGTTGGAGTGCAAATGGGACCAAAACACTTTTAAATATTCAGTTTCGTCATGGACATGCAAGCAGTCGCTTGGGCCAGTCGATAAAACCAATCGTCCACCATAAGTGACCAGCGGTTATCTGTTGGCCATTTTTTCTTGATGTTGGATCAGTTTCTATGTTTTTGAAATTGTGCTAAACTCAACCCTTGTTTCCTTATGCTTGCATGGCTTGCATGAAATAAAGTATATTTTGTGTAAAGAAATGTTTTCCTTGGCCTAACAATGCAGTGTGTTTGTTAAAAATAGAAATTCACAAGATGGTGCAGTTAAGGAACCAAAGTGTGAATGATGGCCAAAATGTCGATGAAAACAATGTGAATGGCCAGCCTAATGTTGACAATGCTACTAACAATGTGAATGCCGAGAATTCAGGAAATGGAGAGCCTCTAGTTGGTGGAAACCCTAACCCACCAAACCCTCAGACCCCCTGATGTGGTTACGATGCAGGATGTTATGAATATTCTGGGGAATGTAATGCATTAGCAACAAGCTCAATTTAAAAATATGTGCAAGGGTTTATAGCAATGCAACAAGCTGGACAAACTACTCCTAACCCTCATGGAGTTGGTATTGCAACAACAAGTGTTAATGTTTATGGGTTCGCTTTTGGACCACATGCAAGGTTGATGGAACATTTTTTGAAGCTCCAAGTTCCTACTTTTACTGGAGTGACAAAGGATGTCCTGCTACCGAATAAGTGGTTAAGAGAGATGGAGAAGGCTTTTCGGAACCTCCACTGTAATGAAGCTCAGAAGATTCTATGCGCCGAGTAGAAGCTATAGCATGAAGAAGATGCTTGGTGGAATCCACTCAGCCAGTTTTGGAAGCTTTGCATTAGGACATCACCTGGAATATTTTCAAAGAAGCTTTTTGCAAGAATTATTTTTTTGGAGTCTGTGAAAGATGCTAAGGAATTTGAGTTTATGGATCATACTCAAGGTTCCAATTTGGTCTTGGAATATCAACAGAAGTTCAAGGAACTCTTTTCTTTGCCCCTGAAGCTATAAAGATTGACTTGGAAAAGGAAAAAAAGTTCTTCAAGGGACTGAGACATTCGATCAAGACCTACCTTGCTATTGAACCGGTGGAAAACTATGCTCAAGTAGTTCAGAATGCGAAGAAAGTTGAAGAAAGTGAAAGAGAGAACTACCAACTGAAAAGATTAGTGGAAAGCATGAATAATATGGTGGACAAATAGAAGATTCTCTAGGCTTGCTCCATACCCTGCACCTACATATCAGCCTAGAGGTGCTAGCACTAGATTTAGCTCTAGATCGAGTTATGTGGCAAACAGTGGACCAGTACGTCTAGTTGTGGGAAGTCCTGCTACTAGACCTGTGTATGCTAACCCTTGTTCAACAGTGAGTAATCAAAGACTTGCGGTTCTGACCCAAGTAGCATCAGCAAGCATGAGTACATGTTTCACCTAAGGGAAGATAGGCCACTGTTCTCGTAACTACACTCAGAGACCTAACCCGCAGTTGTCACCTATGGCAAAACCAGCATAGAATCCTCCAGCAGGGAAAGTCTATAGCATTACTGGCACTGAGCCCAAGTCCGATCATGATGTGGTCACAAGTATTATTCCAATATCATCTATCTTCGCCTGTGTACTATTTGACACTAGTGCATCTCATTCACTCATTTGTGAGTCGTATCCTTGTTATTCCTAAGAAGTTGGAAAGCGAACTTGTTATTAGTACTCCTACCAAGTCTATTTTGAGATTAGATGAGGTAATAGAGTCTTGTCCAGTGACTATTGCCAGTAGAAGTTTGGAAGCCTGACTAGTGAAATTGGATATGAAGGACTTTGATGTGATACTCATAATGGATTGGCTAATGAAACATCAAGCCGTTATCTTATGTTCTGAAAGGAAAGTTCTTTTTCATCCCAAAGATGCCCATCCATTCGAATATCAAGGTAATCAAGGAAAGCTATGCAAGAAGATAGTTGTTGCAACTGTGAGAGTCAGAGAATTGACTAAAGATGTTGAACTACTTGCCTCTTCTATGGATGCACCGAAAGGTGGGAAACTGTTGTCAGATGTGAAAGTAGTTAGAGATTTTGCTGATGTTTTTTTGAAAGAATTGTTGGCTTTGCCCTCAAAAAGAATTAGAGTTCACCATTGATCTAATTCCAGGAGCAACTCTAGTTTCAAAAGCTCTGTATCGAATGGCTTCAACTGAGTTGAAGGAACTCCAAGTTCAGCTGAATGAGTTATTTGACAACGGGTTTATCCAACCTAGTGTTTCATCGTGGGTGCCCCGCTGTTTGTGAAGAAGAAGGACAGTAGTATGTGGTTGTACATAGATTATCATGAATTGAACAAGTTGATGATGAAAAACAAATATCCTCTTCCTAGGATTGATGACTTGTTTGATCAGTTAAAAGGTGCACCTGTGTTCTCAAAGATCGATTCGAGATATGGATACCATCAGTTGAGAGTGAAGTCCATTGATATCTCCAAGACAACGTTTAGGATAAGATATGGGCATTTTGAATTCAAAGTCTTGCCATTTGGTCTTATCAATGTGCCTGCAAAATTCATGGATCTGATGAATTGAGTATTTCAGGATGTTTTGGACAAATTTATCACAGTATTCATTGATGACATTCTAATATATTCAAAGAATGAGAAGGATCATACCGAGCACTTGAGTTTTGCCTTACAACGGCTGAGAGATATGAAGTTGTTTGCAAAACTCATCAAGTGTGAGTTTTGGTTGTCCAAGGTTCTTTTCCTGGGTCAAATTGTGTCAATTGAAGGCATTAAAGTTGTTCCTACGAAGGTGAAGGTGTTGGAAGATTGGGACAAACCTAAGATAGTCACAGAAATCAGAAGTTTTCCGGGTATGGTTGGTTACTATAGGTGCTTCATTGAGAATTTCTCTAGACTATCGGCTCCTATGAGGAAACTTACTAGGAAAGGAATTAATTTTGAATGGACTAAAGCCTGTGAAGAGAGTTTTCAAGAACTCAAGAAAAGGTTGACCAATGCTCCAGTGTTGACTATACCAGATGACTCTGGAGGTTTGATGGTGTACACAGATGCCTCTAAAGTTGGTTTGGGATGTGTTCTAATGTAGCATGGCAAGGTAGTGGCTTACGCATCTAGACAGTTGAAAATTTATAAGCATAACTACCCTACTCATGACTTGGAACTAGCAGCAGTGGTTTTTACTCTAAAAATATGGTGTCACTACTTGTATGGTGAAAAGATAGTGTTTGCAAAATAAAAATAACCCAAAGCGCACAGAATCGTGTAGCTAACAGGTCGACCTCAAGGAGATGTGCCACTTTAGAATTTAACCTCTAAATGATAATGCGAGAGTGCAATGATTTAAATTTGTTAACTAATTAATTAAACTAAATGAATGATCATAATCCATACATCTAATGCAATCAAATTGAGACTAAAGATAATACAAATATAACTAACACATAAATAAAAGGCAGAAAAAAAAAATGCAGAAAATAAATAACAAAGCAATAAAATGAAAAGGAAAACCTTAACCAAAGAGAGATACGACTGTAGGCATCTTTGATCAAGGACCCAGGGGGAGGGAGAACAATAATAAATGCTGAAAATAAATTGCAGAAAGTAAATAACAAAGCAATATAAAAGGAAAAAGGAAACCTTAACGAAAGAGAGGCACGACTGTAAGCATTTCTGACTAAGGACCCAAGGGAAGGGAGAATAATAAATAAATGCTGAAAGTAAATTGTAGAAAGTAAATAACAAAGCAATATAAAAGGAAAAAGGAAACCTTAACCAAAGAGAGGCACGACTGTAGGCATCTTTGATCAAGGACCCAGGGGAAGGGAGAACAATAAATAAATGCTGAAACTAATCCTAAATTAAGAATATGGAGGGGTAGATAGAAGTGGGAATGGAGGGGGGGGGGAGAGATAATTATTGAAGAATGTTACTTACTTTCATCTTTGAACTTCAAATAATGAAAAATTAAAAAAAAATAAAAAAAGAATTGAACAAACGATTCAAATCTCAACCAACCCTAACAACCAAATCTAGATCTAGAGTGATCTAGACCTGCAATTGCTAGACCCATAGAAAAACAAATCCTCAAACTTGAAATTGCATTATATAAAAAAGTAAACCTAAACATTCAATCTAGAAATTAAAATCTCACAAAAGCAATCAAAGAAAACTAGAGAAAGCTTAAATAAACTAAAGAGAAAAGAAAGAGTGCTTCTCCTAAGCTCTAAAAACACGTTCTCCCTTGATGGAGTATGCTCTCCTTTTATAGAGTTTACATGGGATATGAATCTTAACAGAATTTGAATCAAACTCAAAGTTCCTATTTAACTCAACCAATTAGGGTTTTGGCGTACTAATCGGACAGGCTTAGAGAGATCAAATGCACAATTCCATCGTTGGATTTGAGGATCAAGACATCGTGAAGCTCTCCTCCAAATATCAGCTCCATCGGACACCGGATGACCGTTCGATGAAGGGCTTGATTGAAATTGACCAAATACATTCAAAAACGGGATTTTTCCCTCTTCCTTCTCTGAATATAATTCTTTTTCCTCTTTTTCTTTCTTTGATCAAATCCCAAATAGGAAATAAGATATTGAAGTATGCAAGGAATCTTTTCTCCATTAGGACTCTCTCAATAATATCTCTGTAGATTTGATTGATAATTTATAATCTCAGCCGTAGATCAAAATTTGCTTATTTATCTCTAAAATATTTTGGAGTTGGCCCATAATCACATCTCTAGCCCATCATGCTCCAGATCAGGCCCATTTTCGCATTTGGGAATTTGAACGGACCTCTTGACGTGTAAAATTGCATGATTCATACCCAAAACTCCAAATATTTGCTTAAATCTTGAAAAATCCTAAAATCTGCAAAAACAACATAAAACCCTAGATAGCTCCACTCTAAGTATGTAAAATGCATGCTTTATGCCCTAAGATTTCACACATAAATGTGCTCATCAAATAGCGATATACACCAATCATAAGAGTCTCAAGTATTTCTTTACCCAGAAAGAATTGAATATGAGACAGGGTAGTTGGTTGGAACTGGTTAAGGATTATGATTGTGATATCCAATATCATCCAAGGAAAGCCAATGTGGTTGCAGACGCTTTAAGAAGAAAGAGTAATCGGCAGAGTGTGGATTTGGTTTCTCTGAGTAAGCTCTTTTTATTTTCCATAATTGAATTTAGGCTTGAGATTGTACCAGAAAGTTCTAAAGTTATCTAGCAGCTATGTCAATTCAACCGAGTCTAGGGGACGAACCATCTCTTTGTAGTCGACTGATCAGAATTGAAGAAAAAGACTGATCTAATTTCTTCAGATTCTAGAAAAGTGATAGAATCTCTTTAGCCTCCAATGGTGCTCTAGTTTTCAGAGAAAGAATTTGTGTTCCTATACTAGAAGACCTCAGGGCATAAATCTTAACTGATGCTCATCAATCTAACTTCACCATTCATCCAGGTAGTACGAAGATGCATCAGGATATGAAAGAATATTTCCGGTGGCCTGGAATGAAAAATGTCGTAGAAGATTTTGTTGCCAAGTGTGGAACCTGTCAATGGGTGAAAGTTGTCAGGCAACCATCATTTGGTCTTTTGTAGCCCCTTCCCATACTTAGTTAGAAATGGGAAGATATCGCCATGGATTTTGTTATAGGTCTACCCCGAACAAGTAAAGAAAATGACATGGTGTGGGTGGTAGTGGACCGACTGACTAAATCGACTTACTTTATACCAATGAAGATCATCTATACCATGGACATATTAGAGAGATTGTATGTTGACAATGTGGTGAGACTACATGGTGTGCCAACCATCATTGTATCTAACAGAGATCCGAGGTTCACCTCTTGATTTTGGAACAATTTACAAAAAAACTCTGGGAATAAAGTTGAATCTAAGCACAACCCATCATCCTCAGACAGACAATCAAAAAGAACCATTCAGCTTTTGGAAGATATGCTTCGAGCATGTGTTGTCAATAAGGGTGGTAACTGGGATGACCACTTAGCTCTAATGGAGTTTGCCTACGTCAACAGTTACCAGTCGACAATTGGAATGACCCCTTTTAAAGCTCTGTATGGATGGACTTGCAAGACTCCTCTTTATTGTGATGAAGTTGGGGAAAGGCGTGTCCTTGACGCTAATCTAATTGAGACCACAGGTTTTATGGTTGATATGATTAAAGAAAGAATCAAGGTTGCTCAATCTCATAAAAAATCCTATGCTGATAAAAGAAGGTCAAACTTGAAATTTCAGGTTGGAAAGCGGGCTTTCTTGAAGGTGTCACCTATGAAGGGTGTTATGAGATTTTATATTATAGGGAAGCTCAGCCCTAGATATATTGGACCCTTTAAGATTACTGAAAAGGTTGGATCAGTTTCCTACAGGTTGGCCCTTCCTCCGTCTCTAGCTGGTGTGCAAGATGTATTCTATGTTTTTATGATAAGGCAGTGCATAGCAAACTCAAAAGAATTGCTACAGAAAGAACCTGAAGGTTTAAGTGCGGACTCAACTTATGAAGAAGAATCTGATGAAATTTTGGACCAAAAGGACAAGTAGCCAAGGAACTAGACTATACCTCTCATGACGATCAGATAGAAGAATCACTTTATTGAAGAAGCATCTTGGAAAAAAGAATATGAAATGCGAGTCAATTACCCCTATATTTTGAGACACACAGGTACACTGCAAACTTTGAGGACGAAATTTCTTGTTAGGAGGAGAGGATGTAATAATCCCAATAATTCTAACCTGGGATCCGTATTGCAGGGTCGGAGTATCGAAGTTCTAGCTGGAAGAAGTTGTGGGCTATTTGGATTGAAGGCCACCATCCATACCTTGAGCCCATGGATTTGGATACTGCTAATGAAGAACCTGCCTTATTGGGAACCTGAAGAAGATCCAATGAAAACCCTGATGGATTAGGAAGATGGATTTTTTACTTGAGTCAAGTCGAGTTTGATGATGTTCGAGATCAAAGTAAGAACCCCCCATGTGAAACCCAGCCCTAACCCTGACCTGGAAACCCTGTTGTTTGTAGGTCCAGCAACCCGAAGTAAGGCAAGAAGTCAGCTTTGGGCCATTTCAGTTGAAGACTTGATGGCTGGAGTGGAATCCTTGAGTGTGGATGTCAGTGTCCCTTCTATGGAAACTGCACACTGATGAAGATTGGATTAGTTGATGGACTTGGAGTGCTCTCTGTATTGGTTCGAAGGCATTTCTACCAACTAGGTATGTCACTTTAGGTGTGTGCAAAACCCCTTGATGTTTGGACTTGATCTGAGCCTTCAATTCCCTGTGTTGAAGTTGTTGTCTTGATTGGTCGACTCATTGGTCGACTGGATCAGTCGACCAATCAATCGACCAATTGATTCTGTTTTTGAAATTTAAATCGTGGCTACTCTATTTAAGTCTAATCTCGGGAATACTCCACCTCATCTACCTCCTAAGCCTCCGGAATGAGTTAGAACCCTATTCTAATCGATTCCCTTGCATCCTTGGTTGATATCTCGCAAGAACTCAAGCAATCTTCATCCTCCTGCATCAAAGGTATGTGTATGATCTCTTTCCTCTTTATCTCTGATTTTTCTTTTCTTGAATCTATTCTTGATTGAGATCAGGAAGATGATGTTGCATTCTTGCAACCGTCTATTCCATGATCTCATCATGTTCCTTGAGATCTATGATCATCATCATGATCTCAACCCTTGCCAGTTGAATCCTAGAAACCCTAACCTTGTATGGTCATCTGGAGAACCCTTGATAATTCCCCATGAGAGGGAAACCTCTTGGGTAAAATTTATATGACCCTAAACTTTATCATTGAATGATTCTTCTTGTTAGTTTTGACGATCAATTTACCTCCCTTCATCCGGAACTCTCAACCTTTTCATGGGAGCCAAAAAGGGTGAAACCCTAATTTCTTGGGTAAAATCAAGAACCCTTATTTTGATCATGTTAGAAGACTCTCACTTTATTTTCTTTACTAGAATTGTAACTTGTTAATCTTTAATTCCTTACCCTTGATCATATTATATTTTTCTTCATAATCTATGTTTAACCTAATTAGGTTAACTTTCTGGTTCCTGAGTTGTGACCTGGAAACTTGATTTGATAATGGTTTGTTGTCCTCTATAGACTTAGATGTTTCCATTAAAGTTTCCCCCTTATTTTTTACCCTTTTGAACCATCAAATTCGGATTCATATTCTAAAAATTCTGATTTTTGAAGGCTACTGTCTCTGTTGGTCGACTCATTGGTCGACTGGGGCAGTAGACCAATCAGTCGACCAATGGGTACAGCAACCCCATTCTTGGTCTGTTTTGATTGAATTGTGATCTTTCCTTCTATGTATCTTTCCTAACTCATAGTATACACTTGTTTAAGACTCTTTTATCAGGTTTAGTCAAGGTCTTACTTGATTCTCTAAGTTCCTTTACGAATTAGAAGGTAAGGACAGTTATCTCCTTAATTACATAGATTGCATACTCTCTGGTTTCTACTTTACGAAACTATGAGTTGTTTACTGTTTGTACACTTTATATTCTGATGTACTACTTTGAGAACAGTAGCTCTTTATCATGTTTCTCTTATTACTTAGACTTATGTGAGATTGCTTATTACTATATTGTTTTATGATTTGATCATGACTTTACATTTTCTTTTATATAATGAGTTGCTGATTGTATATGTCATGACGGATCTAAGACTGTGTTTGCTTAAGTTTGGTTTGGGATTGGGAGGTGTCCTTTTGAAACTTCTGTCCTTGGACATTATAGGAAATAGTATGGGATGTTTCCGGGGTTACCCATCGACACTTTCCCGAATCATTGGTTGTCATACCTAGGGATGTCTAGCAGTGTTTGGTTAGGTTGTACCCCTGTTATATCAGACCCGATTCGGAAGGGTATTGAGACCGAATGACCTGTGGTAGCAATGGGGATTCGTGGGCACTCAAGACCGTTAACCAATCCGTGAGAGGACATGGATCACATTGTGGATACTCGAAAGAATCCATTTATCAGTAGGGTTGCATATGGTTAGACTTGGGCTCATGGGCGCTCAAGACCGGTAACCAACCCGTGAGAGGACGTGAGAGCTTCCCGTTTACCATATGTGGATTACCTATAGGGTTGATGAGTCCGTAGTCAGGGACTATTAGGACTCTAGTGGAAAGGATACCGGAAAGGATCGCCAGGGGCGAGGAATGGAAGTATCTGGACCTGAGTTGATGTAACTGAGTAGATGACTTGCATTGGGCTAGTCTTTTCCCTGACATGCGCCGGTACTTATGCCAAATGGTTGTGAGAGAGTGTGTTGACTTAACCCACTGCCATGGTTTGTCCTGAGGGATACCGGACCCACTACCAAAAGGCGTTGTGTGTTTGACCTACCCAAAGAAGTACGGTGCTATGACTTAAAGCATGTCTGCTATAGAGACCAGCATACATAGAGTTTAGATGCATACATACATTACTTGTTTCATATTGCATTGCATCTTGTTATGGTTTGCTTCCATGTTATTTATGTTGTTATGGATTAACTACCTTACTGAGTTTCTTCGAAACTCATTCCTTTTGTACATTGTTTTTGTTAGACTATTCTACAGGTACTGATTACTATGGCGAACAATACGATGAATCACAAGCCGATGAAGCGTACTACACGCAAGGTGTTGGCCACAATCAAGATTACTCTGATGATCCCTTAGTTGATCAAGTTGCGTACTACGATTAAAGACAACGTGGAGGTGGAATGTCTCAAATGGATTGATGAAGTCCACTATTTTGAAGACGTTATCTATAGAATAGAAAACCCTGATGTTTAGTTATTTCTCTTAGTTCCTTTGATTTAGTTGTTATTTCTTTTAGACTTATATTCTGCGTTCCGCTGTATTTTGTGGAGTGAGTTTCCGCCTCACTCTACTTCTTTTGATGTGATTACATCTGGTATCATATTTTTGCACTCTGATTATATTGATTATTCATTTCTTGACTTTAATCTTTTGTTTATAATATTTTAAAAAACCGTGATTATTTCCTGTTTATGATTATGTTATTGTATATGTGGGAGGATGATTTCCTCGATACTTGATCTTCAGGGCTGTGGATCACACTCTCGGGTATGCCAGTTAGGGTACCGGCTGGGAGGATGTGACACCCCACATGTTGGTTTAAGTTAATTTGGTGTTGGGGATCAACCGGATAAGCAAACCATCCAAGTACTGAAAAGTACTAGGAGCGGTTGCTAAGGCGGTTGATTGACCTAACCAACTGCCCCAAGCGACCGACCTGTCTGGTTGCGAGATTTAAACCCTGTTTTGCCCAACCCTAATTCATGGAGGCTGTTGTGGATGGTTGGGAGACTGTGTACACGTGGTTGGTGGTGAAGAACCCTCGAATCAAAAAGATGGCTTGCATCTCGCTTGGGCTTTTAGATCTTATAGATGTTAGTTAAGCACACTCTCTTCTTACTTGAATTCTTTATTGTTAGAGAGTTGTTCCTCCCTCCTCTAAAATTATGTAGTGGTGAGTTGGGGTGCTTAGAATCCTTCCCATCAATGATCATGACTAGATTACGTCTGAAGATGGACTTCTATATTCGGATCAAGGGTTGATTTTGTCGAATAAGATGAAGTAGATTGTAGATCTTCTTTTCTGTAATTTGAAGTGTGATAACCTCTTTGGAGTTCTAAAGATGAAATTCTATTTGAATCATCCCAAAATCAGATCGAAGATGGGTGATCAAAAGTCTGAATTTTGGACTTAGAATTCTACCCAAGAAGGGGGCTATTGATTGGCCCAACCAACCGCCCTAAGTGACCTTCTTGGTCATAGTGGCCATGTCAGTTTGATTTTTGCCCCATTTTTATCTTAGACTTTAATGAAACTTCTTGACCCTAATCTATGTGATCTCTAAGGTCTACTAGAGTAGTTACTTGTGAGGTTTAATATGTTTCTCAGTAGTTTTTTCGCTTAGACACATAAGGTTACAATTGCATATATGATTTGACATATGATATGATAAACTGTCTATCACTTTGAACGTGTATGTAGTCATATAACCTATTGTAATAGTAGTTAAATATGATTACATGCTGAGAACATGTTGTGGATGATGTTAGATATATTTGATTTATTATTGGTTATGGATGATGTGTTTAGTGTGACTATGATTGAGGGTTATCCATGTTGGGTATTCCTAGCTTGGGATATCAAGGACTGTAGTATGGAACAGTGTTCTATGATGTCCCTAGCACTATCATGGTTGCTGGATTACATACCTAGGAGGTCTAGACTACATGGTTAGATACCCTTACACATTATAGTACCCTTTTGGCAGAGGTATTGAAGCCAAATGACCCGTGATAACAGTGACGTGACTCTATTTCATCCTACAATGGTAGCCAGTCTGTGTAGAGACTTAGTGGTTCACTATTGATCATGAAATGGTAGTGTTGCATATTATAGGGTTGGGCTCATGGGCACCCAATAAGCAACTTGGGAGTTGTGAGGGGACGTGAGAGCATCTGCCCTAACAATATGTGGATGACCATAGGGTGAGCGAATGGAGTCCAACAGAGGTAATCAATCCATGACGATTCTCATTCCTAGATGGAGAAGGATACTAAACCGAGTTGGTTGGTGACATAAGGGAGTTATCTGGACCACATGTAGTATATCACTATAGGACCTTGCATTGGGTTAGAATCCCTAACATGCACCAGTACTCATGCCAATGGTTGTGGTGAGAGAGTGTGGATCTATACCCCAACCATGGTTGATTGATGAGGACTGTACCATTTGCCCGGGATCCCAATAGAGGTAGCCAGTTTGTGAGGGATCAAAGTGACCAAACCTACCTAAAGGAGGGCTAGAGTTATATCTTAAAGCACGTCTGCCTTATTAGAGACTTGCATGTTTAGCTGCTAGATGCATCCATACTATTACATATCATCTTTTCATTATTATTATTGTCATGTTTATGATATTGATATGTATATGGGATTGTTGCCTTATTGAGTTCGTCAAAACTCATCATTTGTGAATTATCTCTACTTTCTTTGGATAACTATACAGATGTGGGGGAAGTTTTGACGCCTAAGAGAACCCCAAGGAAGAGACTTTGGAGACATCAATGGGAAGTGGTGTTGCACAACACGAAGCCTCCTGGGGGTGCATGCAGTGTGCTTATAGCCCCTATTGATGGGATCCAGGTGGTTCGCCACTTGGATAGATCAATGAGAGAGGGTTTCATGACTCCTTTTATCGAGAGATTAGAAGAGAAAAGTGCCAGCCCTGAGAAAGACCAAATTAATGATTAGACTTTGAGATTCTCTCTGTCACGCCCTCCCAGCCGGTACCCTATCTGGCATACCCGAGAGTGTGATCCACAGCCCGAAGATCAGGTATCGAGTGATCAACCTCCCACATAAACAATAACATAATCATGAACAACCATAACAAGAGTGCGGAAGATAAATCATAGATCCAATAATGAAAGAATGAATCATAAACGAAACGGAATAATAGATATAATCAGAGTGTCAAACAGATAAGTAAAGTGAAGCAAAAATCCCACTTTACATCCAGCGGAAAAGTAGCTCGAAAGAATAAACTAGATAAAAGCTAATCCCAGTAGCAAGTACATTGGGTAACTAAATTATTCTCCACTTTGTAGACGACATCCTTGTAGGTGTAGATCTCATAGATAGCACAAGGACGCTTCCACTCAATGGTCGGACTAAGCATCGTACGAAGCATAACCACCCGTGGAATCTTCAGAGTAATTGTGGTAACCGCAATCACCTTCCTGGAGATATGCCTCTTCGCCTTGCGCTTCTTCATAGGGACCGTCATAGTATTCCGTACTGCAGGATAGTCTAACAACATTGTACAATAAAGGAATGAGTTTCAAAGAAACTCGGAAGGCGATTAAAATCCATAATAACATAAATGGCAGAATTCAGAACAAACATAAATGCAATATGATATGAGACAAACAATGAATGAATGATTCTAACTCTATGTATGCTTGGTCTCTATTGGCGAGACATGCTTTAAGTCATAGCACCGTACTTCTTTAGGAAAGTCCACTCACATCCTCAACCATTTAAGATATCTTGGATTCCCTCCAACCATTTAAGATATCTCGGGCGACCGATTGGTAATGGGTCCTTCATCCCTCGGGACAAACCTTGGCGGGGGGTTAAGTCAACACACTCTCTCACAACCATTTGGTATAAGTACTGGCGCATGTCGGGGTAATACCTAGCCAAATGCAAGTCTTCTACTTGGTTACATCAAGTCGGATCCAGATACTTCCATTCCTCGTCCTCGACGATCCTTTCCGGTATCCTTCACACTAGAGTCCTCATAGTCCCCGACTACGGACTCACCAACCCTATTGATCATCCACATATGGTAAACGGGAAGCTCTCACGTCCTCTCACGGGTTGGTTACCGGTCTTAAGCGCCCGTGAGCCCAAGTCTAACCATATGCAACCCTACCAATAAATGGCCCCCACAATGTGATTCCTGTCCTCTCACGGGTTGGTTACCGGTCTTGAGCGCCCATGAATCCCCATTGCTACCACGGGTCGTTCGGTCTCAATACCCCTCCGATTAGGGTCGACATAACAGGACATCCTAGCCAAACACTACTAGACAATCCTATATATGTCATCCAACAGTTTAGGAAGGTGTCCAGAGGGCATCTCCGGAAACATCCCATAATATTCCCGTAGTAGTCCAAGGACAGAAATGTCAAAAGGACACCTCTCCTTTCCAAACCATACGTAAGCATACACATGCATCAATTCATATCATCACATATATGGTAACTCCATATATGGAAAGAAATCAATATTTACAATCATTTGTATAACATTGGTAAGTAAATCATACATGAATCAATTCAATATGAATAAGTAATGCTACTGTAATCAAAGTTATGCAACAGTAGAATATCATTGTAAGAATCTAATTTAGGAAACATATTAATGATATTCAAATATAGAAACTAGATTCATGCTATCTATGTAATTAAGGAAATAACCATCCTTACCTTTTATAACTCGCAAAGAATCCTAAGAAATCAAGTAAGATCTTGGCAAACTTGAGAAGAAGGTCCTAAACAAGTATATACAACATATTAGGAAAGATCCCTAACAGAAAATATAGCAAAGCATCCGAAAACAGACCAATTCTGGAGTTGCTGTACTCATTGGTCGAGTGGATTGGTCGAGTGGTCCAGTCGACCAATCGAGTCGACCAATGCGGACGATAGCTTAGAAAATCAGAGTTTTGAGATATGAAATCCGAATTTGGTGGTTCAAAAGGGTACTAATCAAGGGGTAGACTACATCAGTAGTATTCTAGCATATAGGGGACCTCAAAACACTAATCAAATCAAGGTATCAAGATCCAAATTAGGAAACAAAAAGTTACCATAAATAAATCAAACATGGATCTTGATGAATTTTGAAATAGAAAACAAGGACAAGAACAATAGGAGGATGGATCATTGCTTTCGGTAATGAAAACATGAAAACATGCATAGGTCTTCATAGAATAAGGCTTAGAAGCATAAATCTAAATAAGGAAATAAAACCTACCATATATGTACTATCATGCATCATGAAGAACACATAGTAAGGTAAAAGAGAACAACTAGAATTCTATGGATTATGGATCATAGAAAGAAAACACAACCATTAACCACTAACATGATCAATGAAAGAAGATCCAAAGAGATCAGAATTCAGATTAGGAAATTAACAGAGATTAAATCATGGTTTGATCATGAATCCTTCAAAAGCTTGCAATGATCATGGTTAAGATCATTGTTCTAGCCTTAAATCCTTAGGATGATCATGAGAACATGTTCAGAGATGTTTGCAACAGAGGATGCAGCATCTCTTCTACTGTCTCAACTCAAAAGGAAAGAAAAACAAAGATGTAGGAGAAGAAGAGAGAGTAGACATACCTTTTGATGCAAAAAGAAGAGTTCCGAAGAAGATCCGCCAAGAAAACTCCAAGGATGCAAGAGAGATGACTTGCAGAGGTCTTTGGTTCGTTCCAGAGGGTTTGGAGGCAGCAAATACGAAGTGGACTCGAGGTTAGACTTAAATAGAGCAAGAATCAACCTAATTGCCAAAGACAAGCACCCATTGGTCGAGTGGATTGGTCGATCGGCCCGATCGACCAATCGGTCGACCAATGCAGACAAACAAGGCCAAAACAGGGAATTGAAGGCCCAGATCAAATCCAAACCTAAAGGGGTTTTGCACACAAGTCAAGTGACTTACCTAGTAGGTAGAAATGCCTTCAAACCAAGATAGAGAGCACTCCAAGTCCATCAACTAATTAGATCTTCATCGGGATTCTGTTTCCATAAATAGAACCTCATCATCAACCTTCATGGATTCAAAGCCGACACCAAGTCCTCTACTCGGGATGGCCCAAAGCTGACTTCTTACTTTACTTCGGGTCATCGGACCTACAAATAACAAGGTTTCCGGGTCAAGGTTAGGGCTGGGTTTCACATTCTCCCCCCTTAAAGAAATTTCGTCCCCGAAATTGAAAGCGTACACTGTGCTTCCAAAGAGGTAAGGAAACTTCTCCTTCATGTCTTCTTCCTTCTCCCAAGAAGCTTCTTCAGGGGTATGGTTCTTCCACCGAATCTTCACCAAAGGAATGGCGCGATTCCGTTGTACTGCTTGTCCTTCCTATCCAGGATTTCGGCCGGTTCTTCATCATAGGTCAAATCAGCACTAAGTCCTTCAGGTGCTTGCTGCAAAATGTGTTCCGGATTCTCTATGTATTTTCGGAGCATCGAAATATGAAACACATTGTGCACACCAGCAAGAGGCGGAGGTAATGCTAATCGATACGCAACAGGTCCAACCTTTTCCAAAATCTCGAAAGGTCCAATGTAACGAGGGCTAAGCTTACCCTTAACATTGAATCTCATCACACCCTTCATTGGTGAGACCTTCAGAAAAACTTTCTCTCCAACTTGAAATTCCAAATCGGTCCTTCTCTTATCAGCATAAGATTTCTCTGTCTCGAGGCGGACTTAATCCTTTCTCTTATCATATCTACCATAGCACTTGTAGCTTCAATCATCTCAGGACCTAAGACTTTTCTTTCACCTGTCTCAGTCCAGTACAAAGGTGTCCTACAAGTACTACCATACAAAGCCCTGAATGGAGCCATGCCTATTGTTGCTTGATAACTGTTGTTATAGGCAAACTCAACCAAAGCTAGGTGTTCATCCCAATTACCACCCATATCCACCACGCAAGATCTCGAGCATGTCTTCCAATGTCTGAATTGTCCGCTCGATTGTCCATCGACCGTGGATGATGAGCTGTACTCAAGTTCAATTGGGTTCCCAAGGCCTTCTGCAAACTGTTCCAAAACCTTGAGGTGAACCTAGGATCACGATCCGAAACAATACTCAAAGGCACACCATGCAGACGAACCACATTATCCACATAAAGCCCGGCTAGCTTATCCCAGTATGAGTGATCTTCATAGGAATGAAATGGGCTGATTTGGTCAACCTATCAACAATCACCCACACAAGTGTCATTGCCTTTACTTGTCCGAGGCAAGCTAGTCACAAAGTCCATGGAGATATCTTCCCACTTCCAACTAGGAATAGGAAGGGGTTGAAGTAATCCAGATGGAGGTTGTCGGACGGCTTTCACACGTTGGCAAGTCTCACACTTGGCAACAAAATCGTCAACATCCGCCTTTAGACCAATCCACCAAAAATGTTCCTTCAAGTCCTTGTACATCTTGGTGCTTCCCGGGTGTACAAGAAAGACCGACCTGGTGTGCTTCCTTCAATATTTCATTCTTAACTTCATCGCTTGTGTGCACACACAGTCTTCCTCTAAACAACAAAGCACCATCCATGGATATACCAAAGTCGGGATCCGACTCAGGATTCGAAGAAATCTTCTCAACTTTGGTCAAAAACTCCTGATCAGAACTCTGCAGAGCAACAATCTTATCTCTAAGACCAGATCTTGCCGTCATGGCGAAAGAATAAAATCAGAATTCTCGGGGACGATTTCCAAACCAAAACTCTCAATAGAAGACCACAATGGTAAACTCAAAGCATTTAAATCCAAAGTCTTCTTCTGGTTCTTCCTACTAAGAGCATCGGCAACAACATTTGCTTTCCCAGGATGATACTGAATATCACAATCATAATCGGAGACGAGTTCCAACCATCTCCTTTGTCTCATGTTCAACTCCTTTTGGGTAAAGAAGTATTTCAAACTCTTATGATCCGTGAAAATGGCAATCTTCTCACCGTAAAGATAATGTCTCCAAATCTTCAAAGCAAAGACAACGGCGGCAAGTTCTAGATCGTGAGTGGGGTAATTCCGCTCATAATCCTTCAATTGCCGAGAAGCATAGGCTACGACCTTGCCATGTTGCATCAGTACACAACCCAAACCAATCTTTGACGCATCGGTATAAACCGTCATACCACCGGAACTATCGAGGTATAGTCAAAACCGGGGCACTTGTCAATCTATCTTTCAACTCTTGGAAATTCTTCTCAAAGCGTCGGACCAAACAAACTTCTCTTCTTTCCTGGTCAACTTAGTCATAGGAGCAGCCAACCGAGAAAAGTTCTCAATAAACCTTCGGTAGTAACCCGCCAATCCAAGAAAACTTCTTATTTCCGTTCATCGACTTCGGTCTCTCCCAATCAGCCACAGACTTGGACCTTTTCAGGATCGACACGAATACCTTCGGCTGAAACTACATGACCAAGGAAAACCACTCTCTTAAGCCGGAAATCACACTTGCTAAACTTAGCAAACAACTTCTTTTCCCGCAACCTTTGCAAAGTGAAACTTAGATGACTCGCATGCTCTTCTTCGCTCTTCGAATAGATCAAGATGTCATCAATGAAAACAATCACAAACTTATCAAGCACATCATGAAATACTCGGTTCATGAGGTCCATGAACACCGCGCAGAGCATTGGTCAATCCGAAAGGCATGACTCTAAACTCGTAGTGACCATACCGCGTTCGGAAAGCTGTCTTGAAGATATCACTAGACTTCACTTTCAATTGGTGATATCCGGACCTTAAGTCAATCTTCGAGAACACAACTGCACCCTTCAACTGATCGAAGAGATCATCGATTCTGGGCAGTGGATATCTATTCTTGATAGTCAACTTATTCAACTCACGGTAGTCGATGCACAAGCGCATACTACCGTCTTTCTTCTTGACGAACAAGACCGGAGCTCCCCAAGGTGACACACTAGGCTGTACGAAACCTCTATCAATGAGCTCATTCAACTGATTTTGCAACTCTTTCAACTCAGTAGGAGCCATCCTATACGGAGCTTTAGATACCGGAGCGGCACCAGGGACGAGATCAATAGAGAATTCGACATCTCTGTCCGGAGGCACTCTGATAGATCATCAGGGAAGACATCAACAAAGTCGCGAGACAACTCGACTTCGTCGACTCTTTTCTCCACTATACCCTTGCCTTCGGATGAAGCATCATCCACTAGGGCATAGACTTGCATCAGTGCAGACAGACACCTTCTTACAAACCCTTCTCTTTTCACCTTGAAATTCAAAGACCGGACTTCCACAAATATGGAACTGAATCTTCTTTGAGGAACAAAGGAACACAGCTTTGTGGGCTGTCGACCAATCAATTCCCAAAATAACATCGAAGTCCTTCATGTCAAGAATCACAAAATTGGCTTCCAAGTTCTTCTCACCAATCAACACAGGACATTTAGATAACCCCTTATCTAGTTTCACAACAGGACCAGTAGGTGTACTAATCAATAAACAACTAGACAACTTCTCGGGGATTAGGTTAGTCTTCTTGATGAATGCGAGATGACATGAACGAATGAGATGCACCCGTATCAAATAAGACAAATGCGAAATAGAAGCGACTAACAATGTACCTGTAATCACATCATGGCTTGGATCCTGCTCGATCTTGGAAATACTCGAAAACTCTACAGAGGGAGGAGCAGGAGCACTCTTCACCACCGGGGCAGGCTGTCTGGGCAGGCCGCTTCGGACAGCACGAGCAAAATGACCAGCTTGCTTGCAAGAGAAGCAAACAGGATTGCTGGATCCAACAGGGGTGGCTGCAACAGAGGGCTTCTGAACAAAAGGCCTTGCACTCGCACTTGCACTTGCATTTGCTGGTAGTCGGTTTCCGCCATCCGTTTAAACCGGCCGGGCTGCTGAAAACCCGTGTTCGACCTACACTCTTAGCCCGAAAGGTAGGAGTGGGGTAGGGTGTAGGTCTCACATAACGACGGTCATTGCGATCCACCGGACCAGAATTCCTTGATCGCCAAGGCTTCCGCACACGAGCACTTTCCTTCTCTCGTTTCTTCCAACTTCTTCGAGTTCTCGCACCACTTGAGCATAGCTCACTATAGGCTGGACTGTGAGATAAGCTTTAATGGCAGGGCGCAGTCCTTTGAAGAACTTCTTTGCTTTGGCGAGGTCTTCCTTCAAAGAATCTGGAGCAAAGAAATGAAGCTCCTCGAACTTCGTTGGTACTCCAACACAGACAAAGTTCCTTGAGTCGGAATCATAAACTCAGCTTCCTTTGCATCCTTCACCGCCTCGGGAAAGTAGTTCATACAAAAAGCCTCTTTGAATAACTCCCAATCTGTCACGCCCTCCCAGCCGGTACCCTATCTGGCATACCCGAGAGTGTGATCCACAGCCCGAAGATCAGGTATCGAGTGATCAACCTCCCACATAAACAATAACATAATCATGAACAACCATAACAAGAGTGCGGAAGATAAATCATAGATCCAATAATGAAAGAATGAATCATAAACGAAACGGAATAATAGATATAATCAGAGTGTCAAACAGATAAGTAAAGTGAAGCAAAAATCCCACTTTACATCCAGCGGAAAAGTAGCTCGAAAGAATAAACTAGATAAAAGCTAATCCCAGTAGCAAGTACATTGGGTAACTAAATTATTCTCCACTTTGTAGACGACATCCTTG
>NC_142605.1:9970004-9986328 GCF_041222555.1 Hakea prostrata
CAGCACTAATTTGTGGGCTTTTAACCAAAGGGAGAGTCAGGGAAGCATATAAGATAGCAAGTGAGATTGAAAACCCAGATATAAGCATCTACCATGGCTTGATTAAAGGGCTACTGGACCTGAAAAAGCCGACTGATGCAACTCAAGTATTTAGGGAGATGATAAAAAGAGGGTGTGAGCCGACTATGCACACTTACATCATGCTATTGCAAGGACACCTAGGGAAGAGAGGAAGAAAGGGGCCTGACCCTATTGTCAATTTTGATGCCATCTTTGTTGGAGGCTTGGTTAAGGTGGGGAAGCTTTTAGAAGCTACCAAGTTTGTGGAAAGGATGATGGGTGGTGGAGTTGAGGTGCCTAGGTTCAATTACAATATGTTTTTGCACTGTTTTTCAAATGAGGAAGGTGTTGTAATGTTTGAGGAAGTGGGCAAGAGATTAAGGGAGGTGGGATTAGTTGATCTTGCAGACATATTTGTGAGCTATGGGGGAAGGATGGCTACTAGAGATAGGAGGAGAATACGAGTAGCAGAACCATGAAAATAGCTCCTGAAAGTTCATCTGATTGTTGGAATTGAATGCTAGGACAGTGGCTTACATATAAAGGGATCTGGAGAAATGGAATTCCTTTAACTGGATCACAAAGAAATTTACCTGAGTCTTCTACATATCCTTTATCCATTCCTTGTGGACAGATGACTTCAAGCTAGGTAGACATGATGCAGAGATCACATGTATTCGTCTAATTAGAACTACGAAAAAGAATCATTATTCAGGTTGGAATCTCTGTTACAAATTAGTCCTTTTAAGGTCTTGCTGGTTTCATTTCTATATTAAAAGACATAGCAATTTTGGAGTTCTCCCTCAGCTCACTTTCAGGAGTTACATAGTTTTTGTTTCCTTTTTAATGCTTTCTTAGGGGGTGGATCTTGTCGGTTGGTAGGTTTCCAGTATTGCCTATAATGATTTATCTTTGTGAGTTTTATAAATATTGTAAAGCTGCTAGCAGCCCCAATCTCCCCCTCCCCGGGGCAACGATTTTGAACTAATAGAAAACTGGCTTTCTTTCTCTACCAAGTTCGTTGTGATTCAGTGACATGTATGATGGGGACTTTGAAATTGCCCTTCCTTTTTGTCATATATTCTTTTTGCCTGCAATCAGATTTCAAGTAAGCATCTTGTGCAGCATTTTTCTACTCTTGGTTATCTGATTCAATTTCATGATGCTATGACTGAAATTTGTTGCTGTTCTAGGTAATAATTTGACCCGAGTTAGTGAATGTTATTACATATTTGGCTGATCAATAACTTATCTTCTGAGAACTACATTTTCCCATATCAAGCCTGCTTATATTATTCCATTTCTGTGTGCACTCACTGCATCAGAATCAATTGTTCGTTTAATCTGAGATTCTGACTTACCCTACAGGGTGGGCCTTTGATCGGAATAGGATCAGATTCACTGGTGTTGATTTTTATATTTGAAATCTCAGATTCTGTTGTGCTTTTGGTTGTTAGCATCAAGTCATGTATTTCAGTTTTCCCATGGTATTTGATTAAAACTTTACAGAACTCTATGTCTATCTAAGATTGCCTTCAATCTAAATGTTGATTCATTTACATCAGCAAACTCCTAAAATCTGGGTACTTTTTAAAGTTAGCAGTTCTTTTGGTTGGTTTCTGAAAATTTTCCTTTGGTGGCCTAGAACCATATTTTAGTATTATAATTTGACACGAATTGAATGACTGCACTGGTATTCTCAGATGGGTTTTATATTCAAGATAAAAGGCAGAAATGAAATGGCTTGACAGTGTACTTAATGTAAGAACCCTGATCAATATCATTACTATTTTTTGGTACTCCAACTTCAGGAAGATAACTTATGCAAATATGACAGATTTCTGAACTAAATCTAATAGAGGAAGAGTTCTATTGATAGGCAAAGAAAATGATAAACATTACTGGACTTTTTACTAGATTGTTCATTCTCAGGATCTGTCGCCAGGGATTCAATGATATGTCAACTATTCGATTTCAAATGGTTCTTGTGTCTGAATCATATGTGAAAGAAGTATTAGAGATAATGGGCAGTTGATTCAAAGTACTACCATAAACTAGAGTGTTAATATCATGTGAGTGAAGTGATCCAATCCCAAGTTCACTATCAAATTTTGGCCAAAAAAAAAAGGTTCACTATCAAACGATATCAAATCATCATCTATACTCTTACATCTTCCCCATTTCATTTCAATTCCAACTTCCTCATCATTGTCATATGTTGAAATGACAAGATCCTTGACTGAACTTCATCTCTTTTGATTTGATTTGATTTTTGTGTGAGTTTACATCTTCCTCATTAGAAAGAAAGCCAGTTTTCTATTAGTTCAAAATCGTTGCCCCGGGGAGGGGGAGATTGGGGCTGCTAGCAGCTTTACAATATTTATAAAACTCACAAAGATAAATCATTATAGGCAATACTGGAAACCCCTAACAAAGCATGAAAAAGGAAACAAAACTCACTATGTAACTCCTGAAAGTGAGCTGAGGGAGAACTCCAAAATTTCTATGTCTCTTAATATAGAAATAAAACCATCAAGAGCTTAAAAGGACTAATTTGTAACAGAGATTCCAACCTGTATAATGATTCTTTTTCGTAGTTCTAATTAGAAGAATACATGTGATTTTGCATCATGTCTACCTAGCTTGAAGTCATCTGTCCACAAGGAATGGATAAAGGATATGTAGAAGACTCAGGTAAATTTCTTTGTGATCCAGTTAAAGGAATTCCATTTCTCCAGATCCCTTTATATGTAAGCCACTGTCCTAGCATTCAATTCCAACAATCAGATGAACTTTCAGGAGCTATTTTTATGGTTGTGCTACTTGTATTCTCCTCCTATCTCTAGTAGCCGTCCTTCCCCCATAGCTCACAAATATGTCTGCAAGATCAACTAATCCCACCTCCCTTAATCTCTTGCCCACTTCCTCAAACGTTACAACACCTTCCTCATTTGAAAAACAGTGCAAAAACATATTGTAATTGAACCTAGGCACCTCAATTCCACCACCCATCATCCTTTCCACAAAC
Source organism: Hakea prostrata (assembly GCF_041222555.1). Lineage (NCBI taxonomy): Eukaryota > Viridiplantae > Streptophyta > Magnoliopsida > Proteales > Proteaceae > Hakea > Hakea prostrata. The sequence continues at coordinate 9,973,093 of NC_142605.1, forward strand.
TTGGTAGCTTCTAAAAGCTTCCCCACCTTAACCAAGCCTCCAACAAAGATGGCATCAAAATTTTATAGGAAAAATTGCCTTAGAGGTACTAGATCAGAAAAATAAATTGCAATTTAAGAAATTGTCCCAATTTCCAAGTCTCAATGATCTTTCTCTGTATCCAGATCTTATTAGTCCTTTTGATTGAGGAGACGTGGCGGGGGAAGCCCCCCAAGTTGGATAACCATAGGGTGTTTGGTTGTGAGGCCTTTGCTCATTAAAACATTGGCAAGTTAGAGTCTAGGAATAAGAAGTGTATATTCTGGGTTACCCTGAGGGAGTTAAAGGTTATAAATTATAGGATAGATTGATATCTGGGGTGAAGACTTTTGTGAATAGGGATGTTCTATTTAGAGAGAGTGTATTCCCTTGCATGTCTATTGACAATACCAATCTTGATCCTCTAGACCAATGATTGACTGATTTCACTTAGTTTGACTTAGAGCAGGTTGGTATTCCTTTGGATTCTGTTTAGACTATTGATGGTCATGAACCTGTAGCACCCATGACTTCCCCTCAACCCAGCTCTAGTGATAAAGAGCCTGAGGTTGTGGAGCTTGACATTGTTAGTGGACCTTTGCTCTTTTCTGTGACTTCTACTAGTGATGTGGGTGGGGTTCCAGACTTGAGTAGCTACCAGCTAGCAAGGGATAGAGTGAGGAGAGAGGTTAAACTACCTAAGTGGTTTTTAGCTAATTGTGGCCTTGAAGCTGATGATTCAGCTTCTCAATTGGGGTCTGGTGAACCTAGTTCCTATGAGGAGGCCTTAGATTCTAAGTATAAGGATTTCTATATTCAGCCATAAATGAGGATTTAGAATCATTGAATTAAAATCAAGTTTGGCAACTAGTTGATAGACCTAAAGACCTTAAGCTATTACCTTGTAAGTAGATCTTCAAAATTAAAGATGATGGGGGTGAACAACTCCAAGAGATATAAGGCTAGACTTGTTGCTAAGGTTTTGTCTAAAAGGACAAGGTGGATTATAATGAGATCTATCCCCTAGTTGCTAAGTATAAAACTATAAGGGTGTTGCTTTCCTTAGTGTCTTAAGCACAAATGACAATAGAGCAAATGGATGTTAAAACTGCATTTCTTTACAGCAGTTTGGAAGATATGATATATATGCAGCTCCCTTTAGGCATCTTAGCAGTCGGTGGTGAAATTAAAGCTTGCTTGCTAAAGAAATCCCTATATGGACTTAAACAAGCCCCAAGACAATGGAATAAAATATTTGACTCATTTGTGTTAAGCATTCGTTTTAAAAGAAGTGTTTATGACAGTTGCATCTATTTTCTTATTCAGACTCTATTGTTTTATATCTGCTACTTTATGTGGATGATATCTTGATTGCATGTATTGATTATAGTCTTATTCAAAAAATTAAATGTAAATTGAAATCTGAATTTGAGATGAAAGAGCTTGGACCAGCCAAGAAAGTGTTAGGGATTGAGATTTATCGAAATGAGGGGGAGGGGACTGTGTATGTTTGTCAAAGGTCTTACTTGCTTAAGCTCATTGAGAAGTTTAATATTATGAATTGTAAATCTTTTAAGGTTCCTTTGGCTGCATTCTTTAAACTTTCAAACGATCATTGTCTTAAGACTAGATTTGAAAAGATGAAATGTCTAAGGTCCCTTACTCTAGTCTTTTGGGGTCTCTTATGTATCTTATGATATGTACTAGACTTGAAATCACTCATACTATGAGTGTGCTTAGTACGTTTATGTCCAATCCTGATAAGGAAAACTAGCTTACTCCCAAGTGGCTCTTGAGATATTTGAGAGGTACTGATAATAAATGACTTGTGTTTAAAAACTTACCTGGTCACTTTGTTCATGAAGGATATTGTCAAATCCACCCAGGGGGTACCCTATCTGGATTATCCGGGGGAGTGATCCACAGCCCAACAGATCCAGTTTAGGAACGATCATATCCACTTAGTACAATAATATAATCAAAAGCAAGAACAAATCATAGTTTTCAAGTAACTTAATAATAAAAATCAAGAAAGGATCTCAGAAGGATCACAAAGAACATCAGAGTGCGGAATAACAAGATACCAAATCAAAAGACAACTATAGAGTATAGCGAAAATATACTCTACAAACGTATGCGGAAGGTAGATCGAAATAAGGTAAAGGTATTCGGATACACCAGTATCCAAATCCGAATCCTATTAGCAAAATTGCTATCCAAATATGAATCCGGTAGAAATTTAGAGAAGGCATCCGAATTCGAATCCGAAACTTTATCGAATATTCGATAATAATCTGATCCGATAAACTATCTGATTATTGATTGGTGATGTAATTTTTTAAATTTTTTATTTCCAATTTCCAATTTCCGACTATTGATTGCCGGTTTCCGAATGCAATTATTAGCCCTTTTTTAGAGAAAAGTGTTTAATACTTGTACTTTAACCGGATAATTTTCGATTTTCGATTATCCAATTACCTATTACCGGTATCCGAATCCGATTATCATCCCTTTTCAGAGAAAAAAAATGTTGAATACTTTACTCTACTATTCGATCCGATAAGCAATTATCCGAATCCGAATCCGGTTGCTTAGCAGACGGATACAAATACCCTTAAACGAATATAAATGAGTATTTGGAGGTAGATTTCGGCTATCTATTTACAGGTCTACCAAGAACACAATACTCACAGAACTCCAAATTTTCAACCTTATCCTTGCCAAAAAAAAAACATTATTTCTTTAAAGCTTGCATTCCTCTGTTACTAATGTGCCCCAACCTAGAGTTCCACACACTAGTACATGTAGACTCAACTTGACAAGCAACAAGTACTAGAGACATCATCAAGATAAGTACTATCATCTAACAAGTACAAACTAGACTGTACCTTTCAAACATGCGTGTGAACCTTTAGAAATTGTAAGAACACCTCTAGATATACTTGTATCAAAACCAGTACTATCAACACTGTTTATGGAAATTAAATTTCTCTTTAAATCAAGAATGTATCTAACATCATGCAGTGTGAAAACAAAATTAGTGTGGGCGAGCAATTTAATAGTACAAATGCCAACCACATCACACACATCATTGTTATCCATCATAACTTTTAACATTATCTGGTTCAGTCAAGTATGTAAACCAATGTAAATGAGGGCAGCTATGGTAAATAAAACCATAATTAATGATCCAATCATCATGCTTATCGCTATCAGAATTTTTGAATACCTCACAAATATCTTCATACACATTGGCTTTGCCATTATTAGTGGAGGGCATATTAGAATTTGATGTCTCATTTTTTTTCTTCTTAAGTTTCTTTTATATGCATGACAATTTCTTTTAAAGTGACCCACTTTCTTACAAAAGAAAATTCTCTTGGTGCTAGAGTCAGATTTATTATCTTACTGTTGTTCTTATTGTTATTAGTATGATTGTCATTCCCCTTGCCTTTCCCTTTGGGTTTACCTTGTTTGTTAGGGCAATTTTCCTTCACAAATTGGTTCTCCCCACTTCCCTTGGCCTTTTCAAAAGCCGACAACTCTAACTCTCTATTCTTGAGAACCTCAATACAATGGTCAAGGGTCATATTTTGATAAACATAATATTATTTTGTTGAATTCTTAATAACAAGATAATCATTGTGAAGGGAATTCAACAATATAATAGACAAATCTTAATCATCTAATTTACTTTTTCTCCCAGTGCTAGCCAAATCTTTAACTAATTTCTTAAACATGTCTAGATTGATAGCAAGATCTATTTTGAAGCCATTTAATATTTCCTTCAAATTGATCCTATTACCTAAAATATTTTTCTGATTAATTTGTTCAAGCTTTGTCCATGCATTGATAGGGGTATTATCTTCCTCCCCAAGGCACCTAATAACACCTTCAAAGCATGCAACCACTTGCATTCTACATTAACCCAGTCCTCAATGTAGGGTATGTACTTTCAAAGTAAGCATCAGGATCATCTATAGCCCTCAATAATCGTGTTGGGCCATCAGGGCTCTTTTCTTTCTCTTCCAAATCCCAAAGTTTCTAGTTCCATCAAATTTCTCAATATCTACCCTTGCTATTGGAACTTTCAAATTTAGATACTGAGGGTGATAAAGGGTTATCACCCTTACCTACAACCCAACTAGTTCCTATGGTAGTCACACTGAGAGGTGTTTCCTCCCTAGGCAAACCAAACCCCTTCCTAGTCTCCACTTCTAATTTCTTTAAGCAACATTCTCACAAATCAGAATATACAAAATGAATACAGGTATAATGTGAACCAAAATATATATTATGAATTTGGCTCACTTATGTTTCTTTGGTGGCTTCGATTGGTTCTTAATAAATGAATTTTCTACCAAACATATTATTCACGGAAATCCTTGTCTTTGGTTAGTTTGTGTTTTTTTTTGGAGCTGGCGAGTTGATATTATGGGGTTGGGGGATATTACTAATATATGCCGCCGGAGGATGGGTGTGAACCCAAGACCTCCCCATGTGAGTTTGAGTTGTTAACCACTAGATTATCCTACTATTGGCAATGGTAAATATATCACGTGGATATATGTGAGACATTCAAACGGAATCTATCACGTGGAATCTATCTCTCATAGATTCCATTCGGATACATCAGATCATTTAGGCGCATAAAGTTGCCTAATTTCCTCGTAACCAAACACTTAACTTTTCCATATTTTTTTAGGAATTTGGATATACTCATTACAACCCTTTTTATATTCCAAAACCTTGCAACCAAACGGATCCAATTTTCTTCCCAAACCGAAACCGCCAAAACCCCACGAGATCCCAAAGCACAACTTCAGTGAAACTGCTTAAAGAGAGTTGTGGCACTGGCACAAAGCTTTTATCATGGAGAGACCAACAGGATGATTTGATGTTCTATCGCTTACCTGCTTATTCACTGGCACATCGGAGTTCTATTTCTTTTTCGTTGTAAGTGAAGCGAATTGTTTCTCCGATTTTGGTCTTCAAGGGTTTACATGTTTTTCCACAAACGATGCTTCTTCTGTAGGATTCATTTTCATGAATATTGCCTCTGGATTTTCATCTCTGTTCTTCATTTTCACTGTTTTTGTTTATAATTCAATCTTGTTTTGAAGTTTAGGGTATTGATGGATTTCAAATGAAGCAGCATTCTCTTTTGTTTTAATCCCATAATCAAAGCATGTTTTGTAAAATCATTACCCTAAACTAATTTTTTTTCTTTTCGTTATGGTCATTCGTCTAGTGTGATTTTTCTATTTGGGCATCGATTTTTTGTCCCTTGTTTTGCTTTTCAATTTAACAGTAATTTTATCTGGGCATTTAATTTATGAGGATTTTATGAGAAAGTTTTGTTGATACCTGTAATTCATCATTTTTATTTTTTATTTTTCTGATGTACATTTTACAGGTAGAATCACAAAATATCTATAAGCTCCATGGCTTTCTTGGAAGGTGAAGAGAGTATTTTAGATTCCCTTAACGATGATGTAAGCATGGAAGATGTTGGTATGGTTGATGTAGAAGAAGGTGAGTGTGTGGAGCATGATAAGAACATTGAACCAATAGAAGCTAGTGGAGAAGATGATAAAATGGCTCTTCAAGACTCACTTGATGGAAACCGCAGGTGGAAGGGGAAGGAGAAGAGAAATAAGAAGAAGAAGAAGAATAAGAAAAGGGGCATCTCAACGTCTAGCATCACAGACATAAACAGGCAAGTGTTACTAAATTTCTGATTTATATGATTTCCAATCCCTAATGGCATTCATGCAATTATGTGATCATCATTATATCTATGGCTATATTTTCTAACATTGCTCACTGAACATAAGATATAAATCTATACATCATAGATGTACCAACGCAGGCCAAATTAGAAAGCTATTCATGATTTTGAGGTTTTGATTATTTCTGTTGAATATTATACCTTTTTGCAGGTTTGTGATTGACACATGTAGACGTTTGAAGGAAAAGAAATCATACTTAGTTTGGAATGCTGTTGGTTGCCTTGGAATTGGTGCATTAAGTGATCTTGTCAAAGAGGTATGCAATCTAGATCCATTTTTATAATATGTTAATGTATAAGAGGTGGTCAACTGATCAATAGATACTCATTACTGACTTGAGGGTATTATTGTTCTAGACACTTTTTTCATAAGAAAGTCAGTAATCTTTTTCTACATCTTAATATGTTGTGAATTTCAAAATCAGTGTCTCTTGGAACTAATGGTTTAGGGCGATGCTAGTTGAGAGTTGAGACTAGTTGAATGTCCCTTAATTTTCTTACAAGATGCTTATCAGCATTTATGCAATGAGTGATTTTGTGATTATTGCAATGGAACCCTTTTTTTTCTTTTTTTCCCTTCTCTCTTCTTCTTCTTCTTCTTCTTCTTCTTTTGAGGGAGAATCTGCAACTGCCTTGGTTTTCTAACTGACGGTATGAGTCTAACAGTTTATCCATTTAGTTTGCTAGCTGCTGTATACTTCTCTTTTGTGTATCCTGAAAACTGGCCACACCCACTCATAATGACTAAATGTTTCTGGAGTCTGGATCACCAGTTTGACCAGTCAAGTTGGGATGTCAAAATCTGGATTTGTCTAAATACATGGATGTATGCAAAGGAAAAAACTAATTTGTATTGCACCAGTTATTGCATGACTTAAGGTGAAGTGGTGAATTTGATTTGATGGTATCTGTAAAGGATTGCCCAAAGCTATTCTGTTAGCATCTATGAATTTTCTTCTCATATGTTAGTTTAATCCAGTTGTGTTCATTTCACAAGGTTGAAGCGGTGGAGTAGATTTGGTGGTGAAGCATGTATTTGGTGATATCTATAAAGGGCCGGGCCTGAGCTACACCACTGACATAGGAATTTTTCTTCATATATTTGTTTAAATCCATAAATATATACTCACTGATGTAGCCTCAATTGAATGAAATCTGAACAGCCAAGAGGTCAGTCAGAAATAGCTCCAGCAACAGTTTTACTAGTCCAACATATGTTCAATTAGGGTGATATAGATCATGGTGGGATGTTTATTATGATCATCAAGTTGATAATGTATTGAGAACAGGTGATCTCAGAAGTAGGTTCTGGTTCTTTATTAATGAGATTAGGTGAGGTTTCAAGAGGAATAGGTAAATTCTTGATGGGATGAAATACGGAGAATCCTTAATTGCCTGTGCATCTGGTGAAATGAATTTAGAGCTGGGTGAAACTTGGGTCAAATTTAGAGTTTATTGGCTGGACAATATCCTCCAAGTTCGAAGGATCTAGCTGGGTGGCTTGAAAATCATGAAAAATCTTGATTTTCAGTCCCAAGATTTGGGGTTTCTGACCAAGAATCTCAAGAATCAAGGGTAGGATTTTCAGGTTTGGCTGATACAGGGATTGAAAGTCAGGTTTATGTAGGGGAATATATGTACACCAACTATGAGAGAATTATGATAGTGGAACTCTAAGGTCTGTGGAGATGAAGGTGGTGCTCTGATGGGGTTTCTTGTACTATGAAACAAGGAAAATTAAATGGAAAGAAGGGGGCAGGGGTTTTTGTACTGTACCTGGGTCAATGGTTGAAGATTGGTGCTGTTGAGGGCTGATTCAACAGTCAGTTGAAAGAGAAGGTCTTCACCTATTTGCCTTATGGCTTCTCCTAGGGCTTCCCCACCTAGGCAGCAGCTATGTGGAATTACCTGGGCTGATCCCGTGCAAGAGCACTAGAGCAGTTGGCAAACAATTAGATAATCAACTGGAACCTTGTATTAGCCCTCTATGGGGTTTGTATGAAAGTTAGAAGAGGACTCTCAGTCCTAAAGGCTGAGGTTATAGGAGGATTCTTGGACCTAAAGGCTTTCAAATAGAAATTGTAAACTAATCTTGTTAAGGAGATCCAGCCGTTAATTAAAGCCCTTGGACTTGTTGTCCTGCCCTTAGAAGCCCAGGTAAAGCTCCTTGGCTAAAGTCATTATTTTTTTTGAGGTCATTTAGGTTTTCTTTCAGTCTATTATTCAAAGTCAATTTATTTCTTGTAAACGCTATTCACTGTTAGGCTTGCTTGGTCAAAAAGGCTCTCTCTGGCGTGGTTTTCATTTTTTATTTTTACCTATTTTTCAAAAATCAGTGTTAAAAATGATTTCTGATCAAAATGCAAAAAGTGTTTGGTAATCAATAAGTAAAAACAAAAGAAACGACTAAAAAATGTGTTTGTCATATCTTTCTGCAGAGTGCAGAAATGATTTTCTTTTTAATTTTAAAACTTGTATGCTTCATAATAGTCTTTCAAAATTCTATTTCATAAACTAGCATGCATTGATAACGTTTCTATGCTAGGAGCACTGTTTCAACATTGGAATCATATTTCTAGGGAATCATGAATTTGTGTCTCCACCTCATATGCTTTCCTCTATTCCTTTCTATGTTGCTAAAGTTTTTAAAACTTGACCAGCAACAATAGAACAACCAGATCCCATAATATACAATAGTTCAAACACTTTTTAAAGTATTCAACTTAAACCACATGCTAGAACAATGTATGAATCATGTTGGATTTAAACCAACATTCCCTGAATAATTCCAAGTGCTCTGCCATATTGAGCTAAGGATTCATTTTGCATAGAAACATAAGTAGGTGATTTTGCTTTCCCAACATCTTAGAGGAGACAACACATGAAAATCAGATGAATCACACTGGAAAAATAATCTAAGAAAAATGCGCCAAGACTGACTAATGGAACACAACTGCCTTACAAAAAAATAAAGTAAAATTTTAATTGATAAAAATTTGATGTAACCTAGGGTCTAGGTTAGATCTTCCAGGATCCTCTTAATAAGAACCAGGAAATAATTGAGCTCTCAATGAAGTTAGGGCTATTTAAGGAATGGTTTGGAGAATAATCTTGTTTAATACTTGGTTAACAAAGCTAAATGGGTTGGTTTTGGGTATGTTTGAGATATTTAAAAATATGGGATATCCTATGGGATGGCTTGAGTGGGAGAAAAGGACAATTATTTATGTATATTGGGTCGTGGGAATATCCCAAGACCCTATGGAATGGATTATTAGGGTTGATAGGAGGGGAATGGGATAATTTGGATCAATAAAGGTAGGGTGGTATATGCTCAAAGGGGAATGGGGAAGGAGAAGAGTTTAGTCAGACAATTTGGTGAAACCCAAGGAAGATTCAGACTTACACTGGGCGAGCCAGAAAGCCTGCAGTAGGTGAAAAAGGGGTTGGGGAACCTTGTGGTAAAGGAGGGAAATGGGTCTTGCAGCTAGGGTAAGAAGGGGGTTGGGGCAATTCTTGCATTTTCTTGATCTTCTTTCTTTTCTTTTCTTCTTTTCTCTTTCTTTCTTATCTTTCTTTTTCTTTTCTGTTTCGTTTTGCTGCAAGAACCAAGAACCAGAAAATTTGAAAATTAGAAGAAAAAAAAGGGAAGAGGGGGTATCGCAGAAAAAGAAAGGGTAAGGGGGAATTCTGTTGCCGCAAGTGAGAAGGGGAAGAGGGGAGGGAGGAGCTGTGGGGGTAGGGATGGGCTGCAATGGAGGAGAGGGGGTGGACTAGGCCCATGATGGAAGGGGAGGGGCTGGCGAAGTGCGGCAATGGTAGAAGGGGACTGTATTGTACTGCTGTGAGTTGAAGGAGGAGAGCTTACCAAAATTACCCTATTCCAACCCAAACCCTGGATTTATCCAAAATAGGGAAATTCTGAAATTTCATAGATCCCTTCTTCCTTGGTTTACATCAGAAAGTTTAGCAATAGCTTCCGGTTTGGGAAGGGAATGCATAATGAAATAGAAGGATTTACTCTATCAGTCCCTCTTGTTTCCCCTATCAATTTCTGCTTTCATGTCATTCTCACCCCATTCATTCCTTCTCAGCTGCTCCTTCATAAACTCTGCCAAAGAGGTTGATAAGTTTACCTGAAGTGCTGAATTAAATTGCCAAGCTTCCTCAAAAAGACACAATCAAGAGTTGATTTTTGAAACCCTACCTTTGCCAGTGCTATCTCTGTATTAGTTCTGTAACTCAAAGGCTTCCTTGTTCTCACATAAAGTAAAGGAAAAATTGAAGGAAGAAAGAAGAGAGAATAGAATTAATTTGGTCATGGAATTGGTCAGTTGATCTGTGTCAAGCATTCAAGGGTTCTCCTCTCTGCGATTTCTCTATGATGCGCGGCTCCTCACGTTGGCGTTGGTGCTCGTAAAACCAAGAGAAAATTATAAAACATTACAAATTTATTGATTTAACCTTTCTTATACATGTTAAGAAGCACGTATGTTTTAAAAACCACCACAAAAATAATTGAAATTGATTTTGATAGAAAAATCAAGTTAGGCCTTTCCTTTTTATTTTAGGACTAGTTTGGTTTTAGTTTCTAATTTTGAGGCCTAGTTAGATTTTGAAACTATGTTAAGCTATTTGGCCATAAATATTGATGTAAACACTCAACTGAGCGATGATTTGAATTTTGAGCACTGCTGTCAGCAATGTACAACGGCTTAGGGTGGTTTTGTGACCATCGATGAATTGAAATTTGAGTTCTATTTATTTCTGCCAGCAATGTACAGTGGCTTAGGGTGGTTGTGTGACCATCCTCCCCCCCCCCCCCCCCCCCCTCTTTCCCACTCTCTCTATTTTCCTATGTGATTTCTTCTCCATCTTATTGCTGGAAATTCCTACAAGATGAAGTTCTTCTTCGAGCATTCCACTTGTTCTTCAAGTAAGTAGTAAGTTCAATCAACCCATCCCCAAGGTTCTTGTAAACTTCCTTTTGTTCCTCCCTTTCTATATTTTCATACTCCATAGGAAACCCAAATTTCAAACTTGGGTCTAAATCAGTCTGACCGTTAGAACCGTCCCAAACTTTAGGGACCATATTTCAATATTTCCTCCTGCAAGGGATTAGGATGTTAAATGCAAAAGATTACTCCATTGAATGTCCATTTAGAATCAAACATGTTCATAGCCTGATTAAGTCAAATTATAGCCCATATACAAGCCCAATAATGGCCTGGGACTGGCCTTAGCCTAGGGATCTACCCGCCCAAAAATTTTGGCCCTATGTGACATGCAATGTGGCAGATTTCAGGCTGATTGATTTTTTCTGAAGATCTTAGTATTGCTATTGATTTTTATGGGAGTTGTACAGTGAAACAGGATGGAGTTAGCTGACCTTTTTCATTTGGGATGAGGGTCAGATGGGCTCAACTAAGTTTATTTAATTGCTTCCTTCTTCATGGTCTATACACAATTCAAACTGCCATATGGTTTGGTATGCTTGGGTTACAAGAATGTGGATTTTCATTGGTGGTTGTTTAAATAACATGTAATTTGTTTGTGGTTTTAATTTCTTTTGGCTTTTTGAAATTACAGGTGGATGCAATTCAGGCATGTGGAGGTCAGATGACAACTGATGGTAGACGCTTTCGTACAGGGGGTGGCATATTATGGAGCATTTTGAAAGCACGAGAACCAAAGGCTTACAAAGAGATAATGATGAAAGGCAAGGAATTTGAGGTGATCTCTCTCTCATGTGAGAACCTTAGTGCAATGTTTAGGTTATACCATTGCAACCATCTGACTGGGTTCAAAACTTGGAAAAGGTTTGCCTGTGAAGCAGGGTTAAGGTTGTGTACATTTGCCCCTTCTAAATCCTGCAGTGGTTGGAGCCATGCTATTGGACTTGCGCCGTCTCTCTCTCTCTCTCTCTCTCTCTCTCTCTCTCTCTCTCTCACAGCATGCATGCACACACACACGCACATCATAGTGAGAATGTTATTGGAACTAAGTTCCCTTCCTTTGTCTGGCACTTCTATTAACCGTCCACTAGGACTAGGTGACAGTTCAGAAGATTCAGACATTTAACCACCCCCCCCCCCAAAAAAAAAAAAAAAAAAAAAAAAAAAAAAAAAAAAAAAAGAGGAAGATAAAGAAGAAGAAGAAGATTCAGACAGACTGGACCGTCTGGACATGCCAAAATTCTGATGCATGAGCTTGTCCCTGTTGTAAACCATTGCCCTAACATTCCAAATTTGCTACTTCATGGTAACACTAACTGATCCTTTTGTCTCTTTTGTTGTTCCTGCTGATTTGTAGTGCTTTGGGTTTAATTGACAACACCATAATAATAATAATAAAACAACAAAAATCCCCTCCCCCGCCCTTCAGTGTGTTTGGGTGTGCTTGAGTGGTGGATGTAGTTAGTTTGGGCTGCCTACCTATAAAAGCAAGACTACTGATAATCTCTGAATTTGTGTGGCATGGCATTGCAGAAGCAGTTCAGGCAGCAAAGAGTAAAACAATTGCCACAGCAGAACAAAGAGGGGCCTCCTCAGAAAATTGCAGATGATTCTTGTGATGGTACCAGTAACCGGGTCTCAAAAGAGAGCTTGCAGCATTCACCACAAATTCGAAGTGAGGAAACAGAAGAGAGTGATTCTCAAGGTAAAAGGGTATCTGTCCTGAACAGGATACGTGTACCAGTGACATATGATGACTTGGTCGGAGAGGAAGCAAAAGATCTATCAAATTGATGGCTACATACAGAGGATTTTTTAGTCCATAGAGCCTCACTGTTCAGTTTTGTCAACTTTAAGTATACTTCATCTCATTTGAAATGCATATATTCATTATTGAGCACCATTTTTGTCTTCCCCCATCGACTACAAGTCTACAACTATCAGCTAGTTGGCTATATTTGAAGCATAGTGTTGCAGTGGATCTGAGATTTGAAGCTTAATTTACTTCTTGACATAGTGACTATGGCTAAGGTCTCTTCCGTTGCCTCCATATGCGACTAGACTACCACTTTTGCACCCCCCCCTGGTAAAAGAGAGAAAAAGAAGAAAAGAAAGATGGAGATGCTTTCACCATTTGTTTTATATTTATGCATCAATGGTCTACCTTTAGGGGCATGTGAGAACTTCACATTTAAGTCACCAACAATTGCAGATCTTTGTGCGCTTCTAATTTATCAGTCATTGACGTGTATTGATGCACTTAACAGGGCATTGGCAATGGTTTTTGCCCATTGGGAGCTGTTGGGACAACTCCAGAAATCGCAAATGTTTTGGCTCAAAAAGTTCAGTTCCAACACGTTTGTATGTTCTTCTGGTGGACTTGCAGTGCTCAGGGTACTTGACAAGCGAGAAACATCGAGCCCATTGTACAGATAAGTTTGGCTCCATTTAATTGAGCGTTTTAGAGACCTT